>NW_010431988.1:51078-59475 GCF_000710305.1 Buceros rhinoceros silvestris
AAAGAGTGTGACATCTCTCTCCTGTGTCCCCTCACAGAAACAAGCCCCAGGCTTGAAAGTTATCTGGGGGAGGGAACCGTTTCTATTGTGTATGTGTTGCAGCATTCTGACCAGGAAGAACATCCATAGGAAAAAAAACCCCGTTAATTAAACCACAAACAATCCATTAAAAACAACAAAGCCTGTTGAGAAAATTCTGGGGGAGGAGATACTACTGTTGTATTTGGGGCATATCCTCCAAAATCTCCACAGAAACCCATCCAGATTTTAGGCTCTAATGTACAACACCCGGTGACTGATTCAGCCCTGAGACACAGATGACACTTTGCAGACTTTCAGCAACCAGGAACTTGGGATCCAGCTGTGTTAGTTTTATTTGTGCAGAGGACTCGGACCTAACCCCCCACGAGCAGGGTGCCACTTTCCCCAAGTCAACTCCTGCCCCCCAAATTAAACTACGAACCTGCCCCTTGGAATTAGGCTGCTCCGAATAAAAGCTACCAATAAGCTTAACGACGCTCCTAGGCTGCAAACAAGAGATTTAAATCCATTAAAAAGCCAGGAAGTTCTTCCTACCTACCTCTCTATGGTTAAGAAAATCTCTGTGGCTGATTATGAGATATTCCTCTCGAAGGAAGTGTGTCAAAAGTTCTGCAAATCATTTTACAGAGGTGTCTAAATGCATTATTTCTAAGTTCCTTTCCTCTCCCGTAATTCTTTATAGTTGGAATTGCAGCATTAGTGGAGCTTGGCTTTACAGTCAAAGAAAGAAATAAAAACAATAAAACTTTAAAGACTTACTAAAATATTTTATGAATAAGCTGCTGTAAAATATCAGGCATCTAGAGAGCATACTGTGGTGTGAAATAGTCTAAAGGCCTTATTGTTGCTTCTTGGAGGTGACCTACATAACTCAGTCACAGCATCTTCAGTCAGAAATAGCGCATCTTTCCAAATACACACTGCGAAACTTTTTCAGACATCCGTAGGAACATTTGACAATCTTTATATATCACTCATATATTGAGGGCTGCTCCGAAACTGATGCCTCCTGTTATATATTATGTTGGTCCACGATGTCAGAGGTGGATGTTGGTGGTCTGGCAGTAGAGGTTGAACCTTCCTGCCAATATCCTGTTAGATTCTGTTCCCGTGTGACAGACGGCAGCAGGGGGGCACTCTGACAGCACGGCATCTCACATGGGAGTGCATGTGAAGTGAAAGGGCGTAACTGAACTCTTCCATGCAGAAAATATTGCACCCACGACATTCATCAGCACTTGCTGAACAGAGACCAAACAGTGGATGTTGCACAGTGAGGCAGTGGGTGGCACATTCCAGCAGTGGTGACAGTGACAGTGGGTCCCCTCCACTGGTGCAGATTTTTAAACAAGGGCAGCACGCAGGCTCCTGTTCATCACTGGTGAAAATGCACAGCCAGTGGTGGTGACTGCGTCGACAAACAGTGTTTTGTAGCTGAGAATTTGCTCCATCAGATAGTGCTATTGTGCTCTTTGGAGCTGTTGTGCCTTCCATGGAAATAAATAGGAGGCTTTACTTTCGGAGTGACCTACGTACATATCTTCCTCACTTTCACATCTCTAAAATGGAGTAAGATGATTCAGTAATGCAATATTAAATAGAAAAATGTGTTTTCAGTCATCTGCCTACAGCTCCCCAATTTGAGTTCAATTCCCCAAATAATTTTTGGCAGGAAGAAATATTACAGGGGGTAAACAGAGTCAAGGAAACAGAAGAAGAAAAATAGGTAGATATGTCAAATTGGAAGCTTAAATAAAATGTGCCTACCTTTGAATTTTCATGCACTATTTATTAAATGTCATAGTGTCTGTTACATTTCAAAATACTTTGATTTCAAAATTTTAAAATATTTGAATCCCTGGGAAAATTTTGAAACAATCTATTGATCAAAAATTCACATCAAGAAATGGCAGTTCTAGATAGCCTAACAGAGCTCTGTGGGTTATGGTGCCTTTACGAGCACTGAAGTCCTGCCAGTACTCACAATCCTGGACACCACCACCTCAGAACATTCTCTTTTGTATTTGCCTTCATGTTTAACACAACTTTTTCGAACAGTAGTATTTCTTTGTGCACATCAAGGTAAATTCTTTCTTCAAATACAACTGTGTGAAGCACTATTAATTAAAAAATGTTCCATATGTCTTTACTGAAGAAACACGAAGAACCTCCAAAATTATTCAGAGAAAATAAGCATTACCTAGTTCATTAGCAGAGTGAAGGGAACGGTAGCGTTATTAAGGAACAGAACCTTATGTTCTATCAATACGGTTCTACGGATGCGGCTGAATTAACAGCTGGGGTATTCAGCATTCGAGAATCAAATAAGGACTGGCTGCAAATGCTTCGGTTCTACAAATGTTAAGTTGCAACAATTTTTTTCCAAATGCTGAATGTAAGCATTCAAGGGTTGTGTGAGTCAGTTTATTTCCCCTTTCTTCTCTAGGACTCCATCACGACTTTCTATTGGCATGCTCTCATCCCTTCCTTGATGAAATACATTATTTAAAGGCCATGCTATACCATGCATGTTAACTCCACGCACATATGCTCTTTCACAGTCTTAGTACAAGGACTATTCTTTCCCTGCGATTTGAGCACATCAAGATCTTTGAAGCATGTTTTCATCTTATGTGTGGTCTCTTTTCCTTCCCTGAATGACCTGAATGACCAACCCAGTCATTCATTCCATGGTCAACATCATCACCAGCTTTACTGAAAATTACGGTTAAAAATGCTTTCACTTGAGCCAGGAGAGGTTATTTTTAACCTCTACCTCATTTTTCAGGGGTCCTACTTCTTTTCTTCTCTTTCATAAGCAAAGAACCTTCGGCAGTTTGTTGGGATTTTCTTAAGTCTATTCACTGACTTTCTGCAATCCTTACACGTTGCCCTCTTTAAAACATAAACACTCCTACTGAACAGTCCGTGCCCTGTTTTCTTTACCCTATCCAGACAGTTCCAGCTAATGTTCACATCTTTGGCCTGACTTAAACTTCCTCAGCATTCAGACTTCTGGGTCCCAATGTCCTCACCTCTATATTTATGAAAGTTTGCTCTTCCAAGTCAGTAATCCTAGAATTTAGCTTCCATGACACAGTGGGGAATATGATCAAAGCTATTTTGGGTAGTGCAGCTGTCTCACTGCGATGTTCCACTTGAGTCAATACACTTTGAATCTGTTAGCTGGAGCAAAACATGTGGCTGGACAGCTTCAGATATTCAATTCAGCCCATTCAGAACTAATTTGGTTCTCTCTGAAGGCTAGATACTGTTGTGTAGACATCATTCTTAGTTACAGACCTCTTTTATCTGAATGGGTATTTTTAAGAAAAATTTAAACAAAATTGACTTTTGATTACAGATACAAGCTTGTGTTCTAGAGACAAGACTTCCATAGCATGTAAATTACTTACCAAAACAGAAATTAATATAGAATGCCTTTTGTCATTAACTGTGTAAATAAATGTATTAGCCCTACAAGGTCCTAGCATGATTAGTAATACCCGTTCACCAGCCATGCACATATTATTACCGAGAAACATCCCACCAGTACAGTTACAGAAATTCCTTAGTCAACCTTAGAGACTCTGTAACCAACCAAAACCAAAAGGAGCTCTTTGGCTACCTTCTCCCAAAGTGACAGTAATCCAAAGCAGCTTTATTTTGCTGTCCTTTCCCATTTCTTTACAGCCTGCCACATTAGTAATGTACGGTGCTATCACATCACCTTTTGCCTTTAGTTCTGCTCTCTCTGGACAGCACACATTTGGTTGATACTCATGCTTCAATTGTAGTTATACTTGGTTTCACATCCTGCATGAGGAGCTGAAGTTTTACTGTCTGCAAGGCATCTTCTTAAGAAACATACAGAAACCTCAGTTGTGTCTGTCTAAATTCACTCAGTATCATACCCGACCTTTCACCACCAACTTTATTATCTCCCTGATCACTATTCTTGTTGGCAATGCTTCATTCTTACCATAACAGTTACAGAATAATTTAGGTCAGAGAGGACCTCCTGAAGTCTATAAATCAACCTGCTGCTCAAAGCAATGTGAGCTTCAAAGTTACACCTATTTGATCAGGGCCCCGTTTAGTTTTGCAAAACTCAAAATCTCTTGTATATTCCCCTTGCCTCTGTGACTCCTTTCTCCCTTATCCCCTCCCCACTCACCTAATTTTTCTCTTCCATGCAATAGAACCAGGCTTGAAAAATAATGTGTGCCCTTCCCAACCTTCTTTGTACTGTCTTTCTCTATCCTTTTCTCCTTCTTGACAGACCAGCAGAACTCTGTTGAAGGTCATCTGGGCATCAAGGACTTGAAGCCTTGACTATCCTTGACAGACTCCAGCAGGCAGTTTCTTTTGTTGTGAGACCACAAGTGAGCAAAGGAAGCTTTTTTTGTTCCTCAGAGGTTATTTCTCAGTGTCAGGTCTTTAAAAAGCAATCTGGTTCCTGGCAGGCAACACAACACTATCTTCTGGACCAGCTGAGCTGGCAGGCACTCAGTTCTTCTTAATGGAGATCGGCTCCATGTCTGTAGGTGTCTTTGCTCGCCCTTTCAGCTGCAGTTTATTCCATCCTATCGTCTCTGTCATAGAGTTTCACGTATCACCCTCTTTGTTCATTGCTGAGGCTCACAACATCTCTGCTTAGGAGATACTCACAGTAGACAAAGGTACACACATTTCAGAAGCATGTAATCAGCAGTCACTGGAGGGATTTTGCTCAGATTATTCACAATGACTTTCTTCGAAGAATACCCATAAATTTGTCTTTTTTATTGTTTATTTGAGACAGTTTTTAAATAAATAAAGCAGCTCAGTGGATGACGGGTTCGATGGTGTTCTACCAGTCCCCACCACTGCCACAAAGCATCACTGCTTCTACCATGGGATACAGTACAGGGGCTTTTGTTTGTACATGTAAGCATTACCAGTGTTACAAAGCTGTAACAAAGGACTAGCAGCTCTGCGCTCCCCAGAGCACTACCTAGCAGTCTTGACTACCACAGGATCTTCCTAATCAGTTAATGTCTCAAGGAGGCAGATGAACTGGACGTGCCTTTTACTCAGTCTCATGTTTTAAAATTAAATTATCAAGATGCCCTCCTTGCTTTGTCATTTCATCTTTGCACTACTTGCAGCAATTGAATTTCCTTGTTGCTTTTTGTTTCTATGGTATAAACATCACTACTTAACTCAATTTAAGTCACAAAATACCTCATTAAATCCCATCCAGAAACTGCTGGTAAGAGGAGGCTTGCCTTACTAAACCCTCATTTATATCTAATTATAATAATGGAACATACCGTATTATTTTAATAGGAAACATTCACATCTTGGCTTCACACCTTAACCGATTAGGGATCAGAATCCCCAAATTTCAGTTATTAAAACTAAGTGGCAAGAAACATACAAGGGATGAAAATTATGAACACTGGAACATTTTAGCTAGATAAGGTGAAAATCTGGAGGAAAATCGGGTGAGCTCAAATGTATCATTGATCAAGCACAGTGTACGGTATTCAGCAACGAAGTCACACACAGTTTTCTGCAGTTCTGCTGCTAAAGAACAGAGGAGGCTGTTGAAACCTCCCAATCTCAAACCAGTGAATGTGTGGTGAGCCAGTGGCACAAGATGGTCCATTAGTGTGACAGAAGCCAATATTCAAAGTGTAAAAGCCATATAACTCCAGTGTTCAGCTTAAAATTGAAAAAAAACCACCACATGGACCTCTCAAAAAAAAATCCCAAACCTTGAAAGAACCTAAAAAAAACCCAACAACCATTCAACAACTCGCTCAACAAACCCCAAACCTTTCCTGGGTACCTTAACATTAATTGTTATCAGGATCATTTTGAAGACTTATTCTACCCAGCACATGACCTTTGGTGAAGTGTTTACGAGACAAATACAAGCAGAGAAATCCCTGTCTGAAGGCATGATTATTCTGTGCATTCAGTCAAAGCAGCAGCAAACAGGCCCAGCAGACTGTAGTTTACATAAAAGTAGAAGGAGGAAGCAGTAAGTGACCTTTCCTTTACAGACCCTCTCAGACTTCTCTGAAAGTCACTCCAAAATAAGTATATGAAGCAAGGTTCGCATCAATCACTGCAGAGTAGAGGGGAACGTCCCCTCCAAACCTCCCTGAGAGGAACGTCCCCTCCAAACCTCCCTGACCCCCCACCCAATACTGGCTCTGCTCTCTTTTCCAGACTCTTATTTCCCTTCTTTTAATGCTCTTTCCTGCTGCTTTACAGCTTTGCGTGCCTGGGCATCAGCCCTCTGCTGCCAGTGACTCCTGTTACAGTACTAGGACATACACATGTTGTCCATTTCTTGCAGGTGTGTTTTTTATTCCAGTCCCAGTGAAAGCACTGGAAGAAGTCTTA
This sequence comes from Buceros rhinoceros silvestris, assembly GCF_000710305.1. NCBI lineage: Eukaryota > Metazoa > Chordata > Aves > Bucerotiformes > Bucerotidae > Buceros > Buceros rhinoceros. The sequence continues at coordinate 57,520 of NW_010431988.1, forward strand.
GGGTGTTTGGATCAGAATCCAGTATTTTTCAAACCTTTTAAAACTAAATTAACGCTTCAGTTTGTTAAAAGGGAGATGCTGGGAATGAGTCTACATCCAGTTAGATGGGGCTTGAGATAGGAATTTCTGAAGTCAAAACAAGCAGGCTTGACTTGCTTCTTAGTTCTTTTGATTATAGCACCAGTAGGACCATTTTAGAAACTCTTTTGAATTTCCCATTTGAAAGTTCTCAGTGAAATGCTGTAGGCATACAGAAGTAACAGCGAAGAATTCCTCCAGGTTGGGCTAGTGAATGGGCATGATCTAGGCCCATCCATTACCAAACATCACCTTTATGTAACAGCAACTTTTGGCTGACCAGCTCTCACAATCAACAGCTCAACTTCTGTTTTCTGAGAGCTTTTCAGAGGTAATTAACACGCAGTTTTAGGGAAGGTGACCAGGATTGTGTTAAATACTCTAAGCTTCAAAACAAGTGTTAAACATAAGGTTATTTTCAAGTGGGTAAGGTGACATGGACAGGGCTGACACTTTTAGCTGTAGTCTGCAGAGTGGCAATCCCTCGTTTGGAACATAATAGTCAAGAAATTTGAGTTTTCCAATTGCAATGAAATTTTCAACTGATGTTTTGAATACCATGGTGGATAACTTCAGTCTTTTACCATAATGGTTTGGCATCTAATGCCAATGGTTCAGGCATGTGGTTTGGCATATAATGCTTCATCCAGCAAAGGACTTTTTTGGGTCAGTCAATCATTTATATGGTAATGGGGCAGCAATTTATATTTTTGTGAGTATCATGAGCTAAAGGATTTGGTATTTTCTACATTGCTCAAGTAACTCATACACGTCAAGAAACAGAACCATTTTGCAGTTCTACCCTACCCTGATGCCTCTCTGTATTCCTTATAGATGCTTTTCTATTATGTTTTATACATTTTAGAAGCAAAGCATCTGACATTTTATGAGCAATAACTCCAGCAGCAATGTAAAGTGCAAGTCTAAACCAGAAAGATTTAGATCCTCAGTTTTCCATTCTGTAAGGCCCCTTTTCTTTTGCTTAGGCATCCACATTTTTTCCAACATTTTAAAAATGTTGTATGTATTGATGGTAGAATTTTCAAAGCCACCAAAAGCATTTGGATGCCAGACTGCAGCTCTTTTTAATGAGATCCGAACATCCAAATCCATACACAGATCGAGTATACATTAGGTTTTCTATATGTGCGAGGGAACAGCTAGCAGAGCTAGCAGCTATGCAACACCCAACAGTATACTAAATGTGATTCTGCAACACCTTAGTTATTCCAACCAGATCATCTACAGGGAGCTAAGACACATACTTGCCATAGTGAGTTGGTTCTGTTGTGCCAGATACTCAGAGTAAGAGGCTGCAAAAGAAAGCCAAAGTATTTACTTGCAAAGTAAGCCAAATTCTACATATAAACCTTCCACCACAGTATATTCAACTACAAAGTCACAACTGCCTCCTGTTCCAATTAGAATTTTTACAGGATTTTAGGGAACACCACCCTCCTTTCTTAGCAAACCAGTGCCAGTTCCCTCCCTGTAAGGACAGCCCTGTGTCCTGTACCCAGGGGGTACATTTTTCAAGGCGCGATGAAGTCAGCATGCATTGGGAGAAGGCCTAATCTCAACGGCCCTGCACATCTACAACGGCCAACTGGATTGACGATTAGCCTTCGACTCCATGAGCTGTTGAAGTGCAAAGCCAGAATGGGCACAATCATCAGTCTGGTGCCAGCTCATGTTCTAGTGCTAACTAGTGCTAGTCTGGTGCTAACTCATTTTTTGTCAGGCCATCATTTTTTGGCTTATAGGTCTCCTGAAGAGAAGAGTTAAACATAGTTCTTCAGGAAGCTACATGTCAGTTGAAGAAAACAAGTGACATACAGCACAGAGAACTGACGGCAACCAAATAGAAATTACAGCAGG
>NW_010431988.1:59540-69876 GCF_000710305.1 Buceros rhinoceros silvestris
CAGGAATCAGCAGTGCAACAGACTTAGCAACAAGGGTTCATTTTTATTAGAACTATTTTTATCTAAAACTGCTTTGGGAACAATTAATGTCTTCAGATGAAGATAAAATACAAACTAAATATGGACTTGCGTAAGTAATTAGTGTTTTTAGTATAATTTTAGAAAATAGGTACATACATATTTATAGTCTGTAAATTATGGATTCCCTAAAAATGTGAAGGTTTTTTTCTTCTTTGCAGAGGAATCTGCTTGAACATCACTTTAATGATTACTACTGGTAGATGGAATTTTGATATCCATTTGGTAGTGATTTACACCAGTGTTTTCTAGGCTGCCAACAAGCAAATCCAGAAGGCAGGCAGCCAAAATTCCAGAAGAGACAACTGTCTTTTATTTTATAGCTTATACGTTTTGAGCTTAATATGATTTTCCACTAACAAGTTCTGTACCTTCTCCAAAGTGCTAAAACTGGTGTGCAGAATTGCAGAGTAACACAGCCTCTTAAAGGCAAGCTAATATTAAACTCATGCTAAATTGTAGAAGTTATACCATTTACTTAGGGGGGGAAAAGAGAGTATGGTTAAAAGAACTACACACAATTTATTGCAGACACTTGTTTCAATGGTCACATTTTTAGGCTTGACTATATATGAAACAACAATATATCAGCTAAGTGTCATTTTCCACTTGATACAGGATCAGCAAATATGTAAGAGACAAGAAAAAGATTGCTGTAACACTTGAGCACAAAGTATGCACTGTTTATACCCTGCACTTGAAAAACAGGATGAAAATCATATCTAATCTTTTCAGAAAGGAATCAAAACCAAGCTGCATTTGTAGGAGCAAAAAGGGCACAGAAACAGGGTTTTGACACTTCTCAAGCATAATTACTGGAAGTGGGCATGCATTAGCATGAGGTCCAAATCTTGTGCTAAATATGATGACCGGATGGTTTCTAATGATTTCCAATGCTAATAGTTTTTCATTTGCAACAGCAATATTAGTGAAGAAAAAGCTACTCATCCATGAGCCAAGAACTCTACACATGGAATGAGGACCTAGCTCCCTCTTCATACCCATCAGACTGAAAGATCAGTCACAGTTTTGCTGTGTAAAGCATTTATTCATGCACCAATCACCTCTGTCTGGACAGCACGTGCTCACTGTTCCTCAGAGCAATAGCTGCCACTTGACCTGAAACTAAAATCAGATTTGCTGAACTGTTGACTATACAGAAAAGGTAGTTGCGTGCCACGTGTGCCTCCTGAAACTATCACTGCACAGAACTGAACACCACGAAGAACCTATTAGAAACCACTTTACAGGTTAAGACGACATGTAAGTCAAAACCGAACAGGCTGTAGGTAGCGTAATGTTATCAGGTGGAGAATAGTACACATTTAGCTAAGATTCCATGTTCAGATATGAACCAGCAATGACTCTTCTTTGTTTTCCTCTTCCTGTCACAGGCTTTTGTCTGACTATTAAACTTACCACCATCTCCTTTCTTAGTAATGTTTGTCTATCCTGATGAATTCCTCAACTATGTCTCATTTCATACTCCACAGCAGTACAAAGAACAAATGCCAGCTTTAACACGACCACTTCTGCATAGCAACACAGATCCTCTTGCATGACAGTACAGCACAGGTGTAGCTTTAGAAACAGGATCTTATTCAAAAACAGGCTACGAGCCCACAGGCTGCAAATCTTGACATGCATGACCGAGGAAACAACAAAACCACTGCACACGTGATGTTGATCCCACAAGGTCACTCAGTATAACCACACTGTATGCTTTTCCTCCACAAGTTATGTCCTGTACAATACATACCTCTGAATATGTACATCCAACTTGTAACTGAATCCCAGGCAACAATTACACCCTTCCCTATAGCCCAGTTTTAACACATGTGAGACAAAAGACTTCTACACTGAAGAGAAACCAGTTATCCTAGATGTATTTTCTGTGGATTTTATTGATCTGATACAATATACAAGCATACACAGCAGTACAGGCATGTGTATGTGTCTGGGTATAAATACATACACAAAATGCCATATGTATGATACATACAATAAACAAGGCCGGATTATCTGGTCTTGCAAAGATAAGCTCAGCTCAGGACCAAAGACCAGGGTGGAGGCATACAAGTCCTTCAGAACTGTAGCTCTATCTGTTCCTGCAGCTGCCTGGAGACCAGGACAGCTTCTGTAGCAGGATAGAAAGACAAAAGATATCTATTTTAGATCTAGTAATAGAGAACATGTTGCTTTTATCTTACCACTGGTTATTCTGTTTTTCAAGGGTGATCTGTCATTATTTAGGTGACTACGACTCACTGGCTTTACACCAGGAGATGAATGAACGGCGCACAGAAACTGCTAAGGGGGATGCCACAGCACAAACATGCCTAATAAAGCCTGCTGGGAAGCCATGGCAGATGACAAAACTGTATGAGGTCCAAGAGGCTGTTAGGACCAGGGTCTGAGATGTGGGAAGTCTGAGCAAACACTCAATAAGAGCTCAGTAGGGATCCTTGTTTTATTCTTTGCTCACCCCCAATCCTCTTGCATTTACACGTCCCTCTTCTAATACCACCACGGAAGCAGTTAGAACCCACCAGCATGCTAATAAAGTTTTTCCACAGCAAAGAATTACTACAATTTATTTGATATTGACAGATACTATCAAAAAACCAGTAAAATTGGTTGGTTGTTATTGGGCACCTGGCTGTGCAATTTACATAGGAAACCACAGCTGCTGTGAGCTGAAAGAGGAGAAACCTCATGGTCTAACAGTGTATTCTGGGAAGAATAAGATGGATAGTGACCAAGTTTGTGGCTATTTTACATTTTGACTTTTTCAGCTCACAAAAACAGAAAGAATACTGGTGATATAGCTGCGGTAGGCATATTTTCCTTGATAATAACAAAACACATTTAAAAACAAATTTTTTACCATAAACTATTGTCAGTTAATTACCTAGACCTGAATTTCTTCCTCTGCTGCGAGATCATGGCTTGGGTCAATAAGACATGTTCCTATCATTTTCCCTTCAGACATTACTGGAGAAGCAGTAGGCGACTGCATGGTAAGTAACGAGAGAGAAGGAGAAAAACTGGGAGTCATGGTTGATGGAGGGTATCCAAGGTCATGGATAGGGGAAGAATGAAGGTATTTTTTAAATGCTCGCCCTGATATAATATTTGGTATTTGTGGTGGCACTGTCCTTACGCCAGGCTGAGCTACTGATGTTATCAAGGGAGGAGGGAAAACAAGAGATTTCTTCTCCTTAGGGAAGCTGTGAATGTGTACATTTTCATCCTTCAGTTCTGCAATATCATTAAACATTGAGGCAAGAGGTTGAAATCTGGGTTCCCAGCTGACCACATAATCCCAGTTATAACCACCTCTCAGATCCTCATCAGAGGCGCCAAGAGTTGCAAGCGAATCATACCCAGAGTCCTGTCTATCTGACATCAAGGCACGTTCCCTTGTGAGGTCTGTCATTATGTCTTCTATTCCAATTTTCTTAAGTGTTTGAGACACCATTTTATGGGCATAGGCTGTGTCATAGGCTTCCTCTTTGCCTTTACTTTTGATGGCCTGCATGCTCTCCATGCTTCGCATGGTAGCCATGACATCTGTTTCTCCAGATTGACAGGAGAGCTGATCAGAGTCTCTTGGGATCCCTGAATCTGGCACCCTTGAGCTGTGCTCACTCAGGACCGAGCCAGTGCTTTTTCTGCAAGGATGTTCATTGATCCTTTTGATTTCCTCATCCTCTGCAGTTTCTCTTTTGGCAGAACCGTGGCCACTGGAGTCTGAATGCCTGCAGCGGATGCCATCACCCTTCCCCTCCCTGATTCCTGCTCCGCTCAGCCATTCTGCTATGGCACCCATGGGAAGCATACTGCTCTCAGTACTTTGGATTTTCTGGCAGTCCTTATCTTCACTGGCTGAATTCACACCAGTAGCTGAGGAGGATACTGCTTCTTTTTTCACACAAGAGTTCATCACATCTTTCCATTTGTGTCTCAAAATAAGTGCAATAAAACTGACTGCAAGCAGTAGAAACACCATCGAGGAGACTGAGATGCTAATGGTCATTCTGTATGCTGACACCACGGGATAACTTTCAGGAGAACTGGAAACATTTACCAAAACAGTACATATTGTGAACTTTGACTCAGTTTTGGGGCTATGAGCTCTTACCAACAATTTCAGGGTGTCATCATTCCTTTTGCTCCCATTTTTCTTTTTGTGAACAGTCTGAGTCAAATAAATACTACCACTGGTTTGATTAATGGAAAAGAATGGAGAGCTTTTTAGCAGGGAGTAATGAACAACTCCGTCCTGTCCACCATCGCTGTCTGATGCTGTCACTCTGCCAAGCAATTGGCCTGCTTCGTTCTTCTCTGGGAGACTGAAGAAATACTGATCTTCTGTAAACACTGGGTTGAATTCATCCCTCCCCTCAATATCTACCTGAACTGTAACGGTAGCCAGTGAGTCACCTTTGTCTTTTGCTTGTATTATGAGACAGTATCTATCCTGACTTTCATAGTCAAACATTTGTTTTGTATGAACATCACCCGTCAAAGGATCAATGAAAAACACGTCATGGTCTCTAGGAGCTTCACGATGAGCCAAACATGAAGACTGGATGGAGTAGGTAAGGTGTCCATAGGAGCCTTTATCAAAATCCAGTGCATTAATAGTGCACACGAAAGAAAAGGTAGGCAGATTTTCACTGACAACACAGCTAAGGGTGGGAAAGAGAAACAGTGGGGCATAATCGTTGTCATCTAGAATGTTAACAAGAACAACAGAAAAAGCCACATTTTTTGCATTAGCTCCTCCATCTGTGGCTTGGATGACCAAAGTGAATTTCATGGTATCTTCATAATCCAGTGTTTGCATCAAATCCACTGATCCTGTTTTCGCATCCAAGCGAAAATGTCCCCTGTCATTCCCAGAGACGATAGTATAAGTGATTTCTGCGTTAGTGCCCACATCACAGTCATTTGCTGAAACTTCAGTGACATGACTACCTACAGGGATGCTTTCTTTGACATGAACGTGGTACTCCGGGCTGCTAAATACTGGAGGATTATCATTAACATCCAGCACAGTTATTAGCACAGTAGCAGTGGAATTCAAGGGCGGCATTCCACGATCAGAGGCAAGGAGGACCAAACGGTGAAAAGAAGCTGTTTCCCTGTCAAGAACATTGGTCAAAATAAGACTGCCAACAAGTCTGTAGGTTGTTTCTGACTCTGTAATGCTTGTTTCCACAGAGAATAAATTCCCAGCATTGCCATCAATAATAGAGTATTCAACATACGTGTTTTCAGGTGTCCAATCACAGTCAATGGCTGAAAATGTGAGAAGACTTTCTCCAACTGAAGCATCCTCGCTGACACTGAGATTGTACAGATCCCTTGTGAACTGGGGGGCATAGTTATTTACATCTTCTATATGCACCTCTACGGAGGCAAGTGCACTCAGACTTGGACTGCCACCATCCACGGCTTCTATCAGGAGCCGAAGAAGGGAAATCTTTTCCGGCTGTGTCACTGGCCCAGTAGTGAACACTGAACCTGAAAGTAAAACAGAGTTAACAAAAGCCCACACTTCACACTCACTAAAGCAAGTAAATGTGATTCCAAAAGCTGAATCTAATCAGTCATAATTAAAAATGTCTCAACTGTAATGGCTCCACACCCCAAATTAACTCTCTTGCATGCAGAATAGAGGGTCAACAGTTCAATGTTCGGATGGAGATTAGTGACGAGTGGTGTCCCTCAGGGGTCTGTACTGGAACAAGTGCTATTCAATATCTTCATCAGTGACATAGTGGGATCAAGTGCACTCACAGAATTTGCAGATGCCACCAAGGTGTGTGGTGCAGCTGACACGCCTGAGGGATGGGATGACATCCAGAGGGACCTGGACAAGCTAGAGAAGCGGACCCTTGTGAACCTCATAAGGTTCAACAAGGCCAAGTGCAAGGTCCTCCTCCTGGGTCAGGACAACCCCTGTATCAACACAGGCCAGGGGATGATGGGAGAGCAAGCCCTGTGGAGAAGGACTTGGGGGTACCGGTGGATGAAAAACTGGACATGAGCTGACAATGTGCGCTCACAGCCCAGAAAGCCAACCTAGGCTGCTTTAAAAGAAGGGTGGCCAGCAGGTCATGGGAGGTGATTCTGCCCCCTCACTCCTCTCTGGTGAGACCCCAACCTGGAGCACTGCATCCAGCTCCGGAGTCCTCAGCACAGGAAAGACATGGAGCTGTTAGAGTGGCTCCAGAGGAGGGACACGAAAATGGTCAAAGGGCTAGAACACTTCTCCTGTGAAGAAAGGCTGAGAGAGTTGGAGTTGTCCAGCTTGGAGAAGAGAAGGCTCTGGGGAGACCTTATTGCAGCCTTTCATTATTTAAAGGGGGCTCATAAGAGAGACGAGGACAGACATTTTAGCAGGGCCTGTTGTGATAGAACAGAAGGTAGTGGCTTTAAACTAAGAGAGGCAATTCAGAGCAGATATAAGGCAGAAATTTTTTACACTGAGGGTGATGAAACACTGGCACAGGTTGCCCAGAGAGGTGGTAGATGCCCCATCTTTGAAAACATTCCAGCTCAGGTTGGATGGGGCTCTGGGCAACCTGATCTAGTTGGAGATGTCCCTGCTCACTGCAGCGGGGGTTGGTCTAGATGACCTTTAAAGGTTCCTTCCAACCCAAACCATTCTATAATTCTAAGAAATCATAGCTAATGCTGCAAAGCCAAGGCCTAACCACAATGACGCAGTATCAAATACACATACTGCATTTAGACCCGCAAAAATTTCTCTTCCTAGTAACAGGCTGTACATGCATACTGCATGTTTTGCCTTTTGGCAAAACAAAGCTAAGGAAATACAGGTTCCTTATGACTATGCTGTGCGAGTTCATTAGTGAAGGTTGCTAGTTCTCCTCTTTTGCTTGCATTCCAGTAACAGCATCATGGGCTTGTTTGTTATTTGGATAGGTTTGTCAGTAACTTATGTAAACACGTTTCATTCAGATTGGTTATCTAAATATAGGGGTTGGACTAGACGATCTTGAAAGCTCCCTTCCAACCCAAACCATTCAACAACTCTATGTTGATAAGGCATTTACTTGTACTTCAGTCTCCACAGTGTATAGCTAAGCACCACAGAGACAACACTGTGAGACAATTTTCTGATCACAGTTGAAAACAGCCACTAGCCAAACAAAGACAGGTTGGTGAACATAGAATAACAAATGGTCAGACAAGAAAACAGCTTTAACCAGGTGAGACATTTGTATTTTCAGTGTCTGAGTTACCATCACTGGACAAACATTGCATTAAAAAAATTCTTCTCATGTAAACACCTGGGAACAGCAAACAAGCAGTAAGAACTTGGTCACTGAACAAGAGTTGCACATAATTTTTGCAGTATCTAATAATCTCTGAAGCTGATATTCTCAAAAATCTTATATGTAAATGGATACAAAGAGACATGGTTTTCCCCCTCCCAGGGTGTTATAATACTAGGCCAGAAAATTTAAATTGGTAAATCTCCCATTGAAGACAATTATGTACTTTGGAGAGAATGTTCTCAATTTAGAAGATTTTTTAATTCCATTTAGGACTGCAGGATGACAATCTTCTCTCTAAAGAAGCAATCTTCATAACATACTGCCCAAGCTGTAGAGAAACTCCATTATGACAGGTTTAACTTATACTGAAAAACAATAAATGTAAACTTCAATTGCAGCTTAAATTGAGCTGAAGTGTTATGAATCAATGCAAAAAATACACCAAGTTTTATATCAAATCACATCGGAGAAACAGCACCTGACTAGCTCCCTCCTGCATGGTTCAGGGACAAACTCGTAATTGAGTTTGAGGTGCTTGGTTCTTCAGCAGTAATGGCAAATTTAGCCAAAACAAATGGTGGACTTCGGCCACCAAAGATTTACAGAACTCAAGAAAACACTGACAACAGGTACAGAAGTGAAATAGGACCCTTCACATCACACTGAAAAAGCTGGAATAATAAACCGTGCTTACAGACTCACCATTCTTGTGATCAATGGAAAATCCCTCAGAGGAAGAGAGGATTTTGTAGGAAATCATTCCATTACGCTCTGAATCCCTATCCACAGCAGAGACTGTCAGAACAGTGGCATCCATAGAAATGAGCTCTGGCAAGCTCACCTGACATATAAAGCAAAATTACAGTTTTGATAGAGCTGAATAAAGGATTCTGAACATTAAAAAAATATATTTTCCTTCGTTTAATCTTATAGAAAAAAACCACATTCCCAGCTTCGGAAAAACTTCCAGCTACCCATTTTCTCCTGAGACAAAACTACAAAGAGTTGAGATATTGCAAACAATGCATACCATACCAAAAATTTCAGTGAACTTTAAACAGTAGTAAAATCCATCTAGTTCTGGTTCATTATGACAACGAGTTCAGAGAATCTCTGAATCTCTTCTTCCAGTAGCACACTAATTGAAAGAAAAACTACAATGGACCGCAACTGAAACTGGCTTTTCTCCCTGCTTTCAGAAACACCTTGATTTTCACACATGGAATACAGTCTGCAGTCCCTGTCTGGAGTATATGATTGACCATTAAAAAAACCCAACAGGTGTATCCTGAAAATTCCAGCATCAAAGCACTTAATCATCACTGGGTTATTCCTTCCTTTTTTCTTCATATAATGTAGGAAACCAAGAAAGTCCTCTCCCTTCTTAAGATCTTCCATTATTTGGTCCAGATATCATGCTTTCACGACCAAAGTTTTCCTCCACTTTATAAATCCAGTTTCAAATGAACCCTACAATACAGCAGCTACCTTTGTGGGAATTTCAAGTGTTAAGTTAAATAATTGGAACAGACAGGTTATATGCCTATGTCATATATACGAAACTACATATTAAAAGTGTAAATATGAAAACACTTGAAAGGCAAAAGAAAAGGGTAAAAATTACAGGATGATAAACAGGGAATTATTCATATCTTTGACCAAAAAGAAGTGTATCTTACTGTCCAAGCGACACATCAAAAATCAGGATTGTGGAGAGAGAAGCTCAGCTGTTTACATCAGCAGTCAATAGAATTATGCTGCTTTGCATCAGTTAATAACCTGCCTGTAACGTCTGCTCTGATCTACAAAAAAATTCTTAGCACTTGCGCAAGCAAATACTTGCCTAAACTATTCTCTAAAATCAGACACATATGAGGGTTGACAAAAACTTAAGGAAAGGTCTAATGATCACTTGAGCATTGCTGAAGCACATCCAGAGAAAGGCAAAGAAGCTGGTGAAGGGTTTAGAGCACGAGTCTTTTAAGGAGCAGCTGAGAGAACTGGGGTTGTTTAGTCTGGAGAAAAGGAGGGTGAGGAGAGACTTTATTACTTTCTACAACTGCATGAGAGGAGGTTGTAGTGAGGTGGGGGTCAGCCTGTTCTCCCAACAAGCGACAGAACAAAAGGAAATGGCCTCAAGTTGTGCCAGGGGAGATTTAGGTTGGATACTAGGAAAATTTTCTTCACCAAAAGGGTTCTAAAGCATTGGAACAGGCTGCCCAGGGAAGTAGTGAAGTCACCATCCCTGGAGGTATTTAAAAGACATATAGGAGTGGTGCTGTGGGACATGGTTTAGTGGTGACTTGGTGGTGCTAAGTAAATGGTTGGACTTGATGACCTTGAAGGTCTCTTCCAACCAAAACCATTCTATAATTCTATGGTTAATAGTGCCTTTTTTTTCCCCCCAGAATTTAGTTTTTAAGTGGGCAATTTACAGAAGATGCATACAGCCTGTCCTATAGTTATCTGGGCTCCAGGGCAAGGAGGGGGGCTGTTCCTCACCTCGTCTGGGCATGAAAGGAGGTTTTGCCATCTTTGTTATGGAGTGCTCAAGTAGTGTGGAAAGGGGTACTGGCCGCTGTAACTGGAGTTACAAAAAGCAGCCCTGGCTCCAATTCTGTGTCCACCCCTGGAGCCAAGCCGTGTCAATCAACGCCTCTTTGAATAACACTATCACATGGTTTCTTCGGTGCACATTTTTGGTTCAGAAAGAGAGATCTCCTGAAGTAGTCACCTCAGCAACAAGAATCTTATCTTCTCTGCACTGGAACAGTAAAGATCTTCTGAGCAGCAGGTAGGATTTTTGCTCTGCTGATTACTGGCAGGGGTGGAAAGAATAGGCACCGGGAGGCAGAAAAACCTGGAAGTCCCCCCAGCTCTGCACTGAGAGTAACCGGTGGTGAGGGGAGATAAAAAGGGTCAAAGTGCAGAGAACAAACGTA
>NW_010431988.1:69932-70528 GCF_000710305.1 Buceros rhinoceros silvestris
AGAAGAAGCACTGGGAGGCAGGAACGTGGGAGTCCCCCCCCAACCCTGCACTGAGAGCAACCAGTGACTCCTAAAGTTTTGCAGCCAGGGAGACAAACCCAGAACGTCTCCTGGAAACTGCAAGACTCTTAAGTTTTGCAGCTGGGCCAAGCTGTCAGCCGGAGGGATGCACCCGCACACACCCATGCACGGTGAATAACACTATGAAAAGTGCTGACCGGCTGCTTCTTTTGGTGTGCATTTTTGGTTCAGAAAGAGAGAACTCCTGAGACAGTCACCTCAGCAACAAGAACTTATCTTCACTAAGCTGGGACCGTAAAGATCTCCCGTGTGGCAAGTAGACTTTTTACTTTGCTGATTACTGGCAGGCGTGGAAAGAAGAGGCACTGGGAGGCAGGAACTTGGGAGTCCCACCCCCCAACCCTGCACTGAGAGTAACCGCTGGCAAGGGAGCAGAAGAAGTGTCAAAGCGCCAAGAATGAAGGCCCTGCTGGAATGTGGAGAGAGATCCAGAACGTCCCCTGGAAATCCAGTGACTCCTAAAGTTTTGCAGCCAGGGAGACAAACCCAGAACATCTCCTGGAAACTGCACGACT
>NW_010431988.1:70665-95687 GCF_000710305.1 Buceros rhinoceros silvestris
CCATGGACTGGAACTTAATGCAAGAGGTTAAAAGGACTGTGCATTTCTGTTGTTGCCACCCCCCATCTCCAGTGCCAACTGCATGTGAGAGCTCACAGTAAGTGGAGGGGTGAAGTGAAAGGAAGGTGTATCTATTTATTTATTTATGTGTTTAAGATCTCCCTGTTCTCCTCTTTCTTTCTGTCCTATCCTAATTTAAAATGATGATTTGTGGTTTTCAGTGGTTTTGAATTAAATTAATTTCCATCACCCCCTACGCAAGCCTGCTTTCTTTGCCCACAGCCATAAGTGGTGTGTTAAGCCCTCCACTCATTTCCAGCTTGAACTTCGTTTTGTTTACTTCTCAGAGAAGATAAAATTCCTCTGAGAGCAAGTTGTTGCTTTTGCTGCCTTTTGGTTCTTCCAAAGGCAACAGCCCCAATTCCTTTAATCACCTTAATGGACCATCGTTGTCCCAAAACATCATTCGACAACTTGACTTCTACGACAGTCTAGCAGTTCAAATGCTTGTCTGGAAGTCCATAAGCTGAGCTCTATACCTTCCTCAGTCTAGTAGAGAATGTTGGGGAGGACAAAACTCATATCCCGCAGTCCTTAGAGGATTGCTGTCCCTATAAGGCAGGTTTACACATTACAAATTTTAGGTGCAAAACCCACCCCAGGGGCATTTGCTACATCTCTGTGTGTAACTGGAAATGAAGAAATTCATGCTGTAATAAAAGGGCCAGACAACTTTTTTACCATTCTCTCAGAAGGAGGAAGTTCTGAACACTGGACCCTCTCCCCCAACAGCTTTGGATTATATCCAGTAACTCCTAGGGATGAATGCATAGCGTATGGATTACAGCTACCATTCACACTTCTTTCCTTCTGAAGTCAGAAACCACAAACATGAAAACTGAACAATTCTCTCAGTCCTATTAGCAGAATTTCTAGGAAAGGGCTGGGGCTTCCCAGAAGAGCTCTGCTCTGGTTCTGCTGAGTAATAATCTGCAGAGAGTTTCCTCCTCAGTACTCAAATGAGTGCTCATTTGCAAGACAAATATAAACATGCACTCCTACTATTTATCATCATATACAGAAAGACATCATATGTTTGTTGTCCACTTGCTACATTCCCACCTGATACGAATCCTGAGTAAACACTGGTGGGTTATCATTGATGTCCAAAACAAGGATGGTGAGTTCTGCTTCTGTTTTATGTACAGAATCTGAAACTACGATTCTCAGCTTATACACAGCAGTTGCTTCAAAATCTAGTGGTTCCACCACTGTGACTACGCCAGTCAGTTGATCGATGGCAAATTTCATTCCAGGACCATTATCATAAAGAAAACCAAACTGAAGGGCTGGCCTGGAGTCCACGTCGCTTGCTGACACCCGAGTCACTATAAAACCAGGCACGGCATCTGAAACAATAATTTGCTGAATAAGTCATAGCTAAAAAGATGTCATTTCAACTTCTGAAGATTATGCCAATTTTGTAATATTGAATCTTAGATATACATAATATTTCTGTATTAGCTTTTGCTGTATTTTGACTTTTAGAATAAGAGCAATAACCAAGAATGGCAACAGTAGCAGATTTCTTAAAATGCAACTGCTTTACCCCAGTTTTAGTTCAGGTTTTCAGACTTTCCCAGATCTACTATAGCCATTATGGTTTCTTCACCTGCAACAGCAACTTCGATGGTTTTCCCACAAGCATTTAGGTGGCATGAATTTATTGAACACTGTCACAAACTTCCACAAAATTATTTAACTGAGCCATCAGGGTCCCCTGGTCTGTGCAGAAATAGCAAATGCAATTCTGAATCTTTTCCAAAGGAGGAGAGAAGCTAGAAAGAAATGAAACCTCAAGGCAGATCTACGTGGCATAAAAATCTTAAGGGTTCAAGGTACAGTCCTATGAGATTGAGAAACTGGATAAAGACAGTATCATGTCATGTGCCAAACTGACAGTACCAGGCATTGCAACTGAACCTGTTAGTGATCATCTAACAAAGACTTGAGCTAGCAGAAACTAAACCATTTTACATTTGCATGCCTGAGGCATTAAGCCTCAAAAATGCTGTGGAATGTCCTAAAGCAAATGCTCTTAAATGGAATACAAAACCCTAAATAACTAGCCCGTAGTGTACAGCTGCTGTGCATCCATTACATTGTCATTACCAGTGGGAGCTACATTTAGGAAAGGCTAAAAAGTCATCAGTAGAAAGACATCCTTGATATCTTTTGTTAACAGGAGTACTGGAATTTCAGACCTAAATATAAATTTTTTGCTGATTATCTTAATGCATCACAGGTATGATGCCTGTATTTGAAAATGATGGGCTTAAGACTCAAAGTCTGCAATGTTGAGCTAATGGCACACAATATACCAGATGTATTCTGGGATGAGAAGTCAGGAGGTCCTGCGCCCTCCTTTTCATGATCTTCAACTGGATTGAGGTATAGAGCATTTTAATACTTCTTTCAAATTTACAGATATTACTTCTTTCATCACAGTGAAGTTCAAAAGGTCTCACTTCTAGCAGTGCTGGTTTTAACACCAAGTATTTTTACTGGAGAAAAACAGAAATTGAAGACCTCTGAAGAACATGACACCGGAGCCCAAAATGAACAGATTACAGATGTATTTCTGCAGAGTCTGTTTTCCTCTTTTTGAACTGCCTATGGTTTTGTTCCAAAACTATTCTTAAATGCAGTGTCTAAAGATTAAGCATAATGCCTCTGAGAACATAAGCAGATCACAATTTACTTTGAAATTTCAGTATTAATACGATCCATTAGCCTTTTTACTATGCTAATCCACTATCCTCTTTGCTTGGTTACACAAATCACCAAAAGCACTATCATTGACAAATTCCAGTCTTAAAAAAAGCTTAGCTGTATTATCACACTTACTTTCTGGGACCTCCACTTCACCTAGTGGTTGGACAACTGGAGCATTGTCATTAACATCTAACACCTGTATCCTCACAATACTTGTAGCAGAAAGTCTGGGGTTTCCTTTATCAGCAGCTTGTACAACCAACCTACAATTAAAGGAGGCAGCAATTGTCACTACTGGTCAGAAATCACTGAATTATCCACCAATGTTATAAGCAGGGGGAAAACTACAAGTGAAAAGACTAGCCCTTTCTGCTCCTCATTGCAACTCTTCAACTCCATCTTTCTTTCTGTAAGGCCGACTGTGTGTAGTTTTATTTTTTGTGTCTTGCAGCAAAAATGTCCAGGAGATCCTTAGTGGTAAAACCATCACAAAATAATACAAAGGAATGGAAGTGTTCACCTGTATTCATTTCACCCAATTTCATACCAAATGTAGGCAGTTAAACAAGCTAGCAAGACTTCCACATAAGACACAGCTGGTAATCCAGAGCGGGAATTAAAACTTAGAGTACTAAATTGGTCTTTGGAGGAACCTGACTCTCCTCATCGTTTATGAAAGGACAATGGGAATTTGAAAATTGTGTAATATGAAAACATCCACAGTAATATTCAGGTAAAACGTCTGCAGAGATATAGAATAGTCCCCCATTGTAATACAGATGTAAGTTATAAAAGTGAAAAACCTGAATACATGCACCATTTGACAAGGACAAAGTTACCACTGATGTTAGTGAGACCAGAATCTATCCGTCAGGTTAAAAGAGTTCGCCAGCATGCTTCCATTTTACATCTGTGTAAGGATGGGTAGCAGATTCTGTTAACAAACTTTCGATTTTCACAAACAATGTAGTAAAGAATTCAGTAAGTAACGACCTGATAAACATGGATAAAATGATTTTTATTCTCTGTGGGAAATATCTTCTGAACAATAAAGAGCAAATGTTTACTGTAAGCAAAGATTATTTGAAAGACTTCACCACTACCTAGTATTAAAAATTATCCAGAAGGGAATTCAAAATTAAATCTAATTCAACAGATGCTCCTAAAAAAAGGAAAAAAAAACCCAACACACAACAGTCAAGCAATGCAAAAGGATGTACAAGACAGAGGCTGGCCTATCAATTAAATGTTTTATAAATCAACAACTGTTTGCATATGACATCATATTTTCTGGGTCTCCCTGAAGATCTTTTGAATGCTTTATTTCTCCCTCTTTCTTATAAGTCACAGTTTCTGTTTAAAGTGTCAAACAGATATTACTTCCTAAACGTTCACATGACAGTACAGAATACCAAGGCTGTAACTCAAGCTGCGGATTGCAGCACTTCCATCCCTGAACCACGCCAGCTTTGTCATGGGTGTCCTTGTGGTTTCTGATGCAGACAGAACACATAACACGAATTGCAGGCTAGAACTCAATCGGTGACCATGTATAATTCCATATAGAAAGTGTATTTTTTCTAGAGTGAATATTGGTGAGGTATACATATGGAAATATTTTACTAAAAATAATCACTTTCTAAGGTTTCAGGAAAAAAATCTCATAAAAATATCTCAGCCAAGGCATTAAAATTAAGCCTCTGTCAACACTTTCATTACAACTCCTATTATAAGAGACTTAGAACTTCTGGGGATAAAAATGTTCAATTTAGATAAAATAAACAACTCTTTGCAAATTTGAAAGAACCAATGGTAACATTTTGAAATTAAACAGGAAAACAGTTTTGAAAGCTTCTTTTGCTATTCACTTTCCACCTAACAATGTGCAGATTAATAACATATTAATAGAGAAGGAATACGAAGCTGCAGATTCCTCGAACAAACTGTCAATTTAAAAGGCCTGAATTCCAACACAAACACTGAAATAAATCAGGCTCCCAGTTAAAACAGATATGAGAATTATTTTGCTTAGAAGGTCAATGCTTCACCAACAGTAATCATCCCTTCTTCGAAGGATTTATTCCAGGCATTCTTTAAAGTACTAGTTAAAAATAAAATGTATTATGCTATTTGAATGACTAAAAATCAGAACTGATGGTTTTGATTCAGTGAAAAACTGAAAAATAAACTCCAAATGAAGTGTTCTGTGTATTAAGTTAAAACAAAGTATTTCCTTTACAAAATTATTATCAAATTACACTTCTATTAAAATAAATCATATTCTGTTGATCTTTTTGATGTGGTTTTCTAAAAGTTATTCCGGTTCCTAATAATCCTGATTGGATGTTTAAAACTTTGATGCCTATCCCAGAGGACAGGAAAACTTAACTGATGCCACAAGCCTATGAAAAAAAAAGAAAGATAATTTCTACCGACAGAGACACAGAAATCTACTTTTTGAAGAGATCACAGTACATAAATAAGGTGTATTAATGAATCTGCATAGTCATATTTCCTCTTCAAGGCATAATTAATTTGCTTTCTAATTCCAGTTACGGCATGACCTGTAAAGAAAAACTGTCATGTCAACTCGATCATATATACTCAGAGTTTCTTGAAAAACAGGAAAAACTAATACTTAGTACAAGACAGCTTATAGATGGAAACAGGTTACAGAAGCATCTTTAATAGATTATGAAGAAGAAAATTTGAACTATATTCTAATTAAAGAACAGAACATGTCCCTATTTGTCAGATTTGGTTTGGGTGCTTTCTCTGTTTTCACATATTTATAAAAAATGGTTCCAGAGAGGGAATGGCTGTATAGTTCTTAATAAATGAAAATCCAGGGACTGTCATCATTCCTACAGTGAACCATCACACCCACTTATATCAGTAGGTGTTGTTATTGACTCAGTAGGACTGTATTTCTTCCATAAATTCGAGAAGTATGCAAGAATTCATGGCACAAATGAGCACCTTCAGTGCAGTTCTCAATGCTGTCTAGCTTGCACCCAGGCTCTGTGGGTAATGCCTATCAACAGAAAACTATAAAATACGTAACATCAGCAATCTTAAGGTAAAGTGAGCAAGAACAACACGTTTTCACAAGGACCTTGCATACAAACCTGTAAGATGAAAGGCTTTCATGATCTAGGACTGTATTAGTTGCTAAAATCCCCCGTGCTGAATCAATTAGAAATGTTGCGTTTTCATTACCAGATAAAATTGAGTATTCAGTTTCCCCGTTCAGCCCACTGTCATGGTCAGTTGCAAATACCTGTTCGGGAGCAAAACTGAGGCTTAATTCAGAATTTCAGAAAGAAAAATGTTACACTACCATCACTTATTTCTGGTTACTTTCCTTTTGACGGCACAGATTTAAGGAAATAATCGGACTGGTCCCCAGCATGAGTGTCATGTGAGGTCACCAAATCATAAATTGCAATAGGATGCACATGAATTCCTTCCCCAAGTAATTTGAAATTCAGCCACATAAAACACTAGGGCTGAATATAATAATTTTACACTACTTACATTGCTACAAGTAAGTTTGGTGTTACAATGTTGTCTCTGTTTAGTCCATAAAAATGCACTTTCTCAGGGATCTGGGACTAACCCTGAAAGTATTACTGCTACACAAACAGACAAATGGTAAAATAATTACATTATTAAGTTTTCAGAGCTTTCATGGAATAGCTCTTTAAATCCTTTTAAAAATACGAACCAAAAAATGTGAAAAGGGCAGAGACAAGCTATAAAACCAACAGAATAAATAACATTCAACAGCAGCGAACAGGTTACTCAAAGACTCCTCTGACTCTTTGAAGAGCTGTCTTTGTATTTTTCTGGTTGCTGAACAAGCATTATAACGAGTACAGGATCCAAACCAGAGCAGAGGCAACCAGTCAGACTGAATAAAGGAAACATAATAGAAAGTATTCTGTTATAAAATTTTGACCACACATCTGGGTTGACTGTCTTTTGATTTTTTTCTCCGTTCCTGGACATACGTTTCTCTAAATATGATGTCCATCAGTTTCTAGTCTCTTTGCCCTGGAGGCATTTGTAACTTTCCATTTATTTGTGCTCTAGTGGAGGAATATCTTCAGTACCTAACATGACCCTAACTGTGACCTCACTTGCAATGCAAGAACATGTACTGAGGAAATTATGTGTTCTTCTAGTCCAACTGATGTCTTCTCTTGCTCTAACACAGCCAGCTGGAAACACTTTCAGAGAATGAATCTATTCAGAGGAAGAAGTGTTTGCACATTGAAATTAAGACAAGCTGCTTTTTAGGCATCAGATTTTAAACTGAACACTTGGGTTTGACTCTACTATTCTGATGAGCTGGAAGTATGCTTTTTATTGCTATAGCCCTTTCAGTAGATGCAGTAATGCACGATCCAGCCTATATTGTAACCAGAACCACAGCTTTGAAAAGTATTTTTCAACTACTTAAGAGAGAAACAGAAAATTAAAAAAAAAAAACATGAAATCCAGCTGCACAACTATTAAGAAGATAAAGCATTATCTTTCAAGTTAACAAACCTGAATGAAATATCTGAAATGTGATCTAGAAAAAAATACTGAATATTTTAGATATTCAAGACAAGTAGTAGTAACATCAAGAAGCCCACTCTCAGTTTTAAAGAGACAGTGGTTCAGAACAGACCTAGCGGGATTATAGTCATGAACAGATCAACCAAACTTCTTTTTAATTACAGCACTGGCCTTGGGAAGATGTATTTCCACTTACCTGTATGATATCTGTTTTAGGACCTTGGCCTTCCCATACTGATGCTTTGTAATAGCTTTGCTCAAATGTAGGTACATTGTCGTTCACATCTTGTATAAAAACTGTCACTCCACAGAGTGCTGAATTCAAGGCATTTTCAGCCAAAACTGAAAGATGTATTTTATTCTTAACTTCATAATCAAGAAGCTTTGGCTCTTTTACTGTGATTGCACCTGGTTTATTAAAATTAAAATAAAAATATATTGAGATGTGACATAGGCATTCAGGAAAAAACACAAACAAATGCAGTTACGAAGTCCCTAACATATATGGTGAGCTTCACTGGACACATGCCAGAATTCCAGCAGGCTCCCCACCATGTCCTTCCTCTACCTAACACCCCTCCACATGCTAGTTATCACACACATCTTGGACAGCTGAGTTTTCACTGATCAACCACCACACCGACAATTTCCTAAAACAAAGTTCGATTTATTTGCAGAGGGCTAGAGCATCTGTATATCCCCAACCTGTGGCAGCATAAGAAGCCACCTTCTATGTCTCTCCAAGCTAGTGCTTTTTAGTTTTTATGTTCTAAGATATGCAGCAACGACTGGCTATTGTTTATGGATCTGTCCCTTGTTCAAGATTGAACATAAAGATTTCAAGGCTGGCATGCAGTCTCTCTTCAGCACAAACAATTAAAAATTATCACATCCTGTATACAGGAAAAGCAAAATAGACAGTGGCAGAAGGAATACACTTCAAGATGACAGAGTAACTGAATTCTCTAGGGTAAAACAGAGCAAATAATCAAGTTTGAGGTACACCACCTAGGAGTAACAAGTGAAAGAAACAGAGTGGCTCATTCTAGAGAAGTGCACGTGAAGAAGAAACCAGGTAACAGTCTTCAAATACATGAAGGATAGGTTTTTTGCCTTTGACTAATGTCTGTTGTTACTAGGTTAAGAATATCATTTCATTAAACCAAAATGTATTCATTTATTCAGATAAATGTGAAAACTTTCCAACTGCCAAGACTTGTATAGGTTATCGTAAAGGTTTGCAGAATTGCTATCACTGGAGGTTTTTAAGAACACAACAGACAAAATTCTGTCAGATTTCAGCACAATTGATTCCCCTTCTGCGTGAGAGGACGGACTAGCTCACATCTTTTCATCACTTTGCACTATAGCTAATTCTACAATATAATAAATCCCCCTAGAATGGGAGAAAGTCTTCTCCAAAGTGAGGTTAATGAATAACAGTGCCTGAAAACACAAGTAGAGCAGACCTTTGGCTGTTCAGAATACCTAAGGTAGAAAGGGCATCAATACAGCTAAAAATACTTTTGCTGTAGAATCAATGGGTAGAGAGTTACTGGTGTCAAAATTAATGCTGAGGTAAGAACTGTTAAGAAGTCCTGAAAGGCCACTCCTCAATTAATGTTTTCTAAGAAACAGAAACTACAATGGCTCAAACCTCTCAAAAGAAGACTTGTGACATCTACTGCTATAAAGATTCCATTAATGTTTGTGAAGAAAGTACTTATGAGACTCTCAATCATTTTTTTTGCCTGGCTTGATTTAAAAAAAAAAAAAAAAGGAAAATGCCCTTTTTTTGGGGTTTTTTTTTTTGGGGGGGGGTGTTTTGTTTTTTGTTGTTGTTTTTTGTTTTGGTTTGGGTTTTGATTGCTTATAACCAATATTGGCAGACTTTGAAAGCGGGGGGGGGGGAGGGGAGAAGCGTTGTTGGTTTTTTGGGGTTTTTTGGGGGGGGGTTTTGGGTTGGTTGGGGGTTTTTTTTAGGTGATACTGGAGAAGATTCACTTTCCTGGGTCTAAGATGTTCTTTAAGATTAATCTTTATAGCTTTATTTCAGTGAAATAAGGAGGACTTGGAAACCAGCTCTATGACTTTAAGGGCCTCTCATCTAAACAAAACAAAATAATTTTAACTGTCCATCAGCATCAGACATGATAGCTTTACAAGCATACACCACATGATGCCCGCAGCCATCAGAATAAATCGGAGATTAAAGCCTCCAAGAACCCAGGGAGAAAGCCACTTGTTTAGAATACGAGCTATTTACACTGTTTCTGAGGAAAAATGCTCACACTGTCTATGCCATTCCAGAAAGACTATTCAGAAGGCAAACTCTTTTGTTGCAGATGTTTAGGAGCTGAGAGGCAACCAGAGTAGCTATGCTCTCTTACACACCTCAGAGGAGAGTACACAAATGCACGAGCTGTTGCTCACACACTGCTCTCCTGCCATCTGATACTCCTAAACAAAGAGTAGGTGAAAGCAGATTTGCTGCAGAATGCAAATACAATCGCAAAAAAAGAAACAGCCCACCCCACAGCAAACCCAAAAACAAACCAAAACTTGACTTTCAGACTTGTCAAGGTTTGCCTGAATCAAAGAGCATTAAACTCAACCAAGAGTTTAATGCTTCCTATATTAGGAGTGTTTTTGAAGGATTATGTTTATTGAGATTTTGTGCAACTTTATGACGAGAAACAAGATGGATTCTCAGCTCGAATCACAAAGCAGTAGTTTATCAACTCCCACCACCTGGTGATCAATAGCTAATCAGAACTGAGCATTTTAACAGGAACACCGGTGTTCAATTTCTTTCCACATCAAGTTTACAATACTGCAGGTCTCTCCACATCCCTGGTTTTACGAATGATTTATTCATGGTAACAGGAGAGGAATACTCTAAGATATCTACCCCCGTTCTTGTGGTAGGAACTTGCTGTATTTTAGAGACCGCGCTCTTTAAACTACACACAGGCACTTGAAAAAAACCCACATATTTATAAAAAAATGTACCTGTAATGGGGTGTATGGAGAATATGCTTTCCTTGTCACTGAAGATGCTGTACTTTATGTTTTCACCTGTAAATCTGCGTTCAGAAGCTTTTACAGTTAGAAGTGATGTACCTACGGAAGCAATATGACATTTTCATTATATCCACTTTAGAAAGCTTGATTCTAATTTTATATTACTGTGATTAATAGCAGAAGCACAGCCAAACACCTGTGTACTAGGCTAGGTGCTTATTTATGAAATAAAACTGTAGACAATAAAAAAAATTCTTCCACGATTTTGCATTTCACTGCATTACAACTTCATAGGCAAGGCAGCGTCTATCCCTCCTTGCCCAGTAAATTACTCATCTGATCACAATTTCACCACCTGCCTAAATAAAATGATGAGGTTTAACTTTTCCCAATCACAAACTCCGATGTACCACTGGAATTGCCTCTTATTTGAAGTTGTCTATATTCCTTTTACTCAGCTTATGCTGTACTTGGTCATTTAAATCTCACCTTTTCATGAATTCTTTTAAGGAAAACAGTCCTCTTCCTGTGGATCATAGGAATGCATGTTATCCCTGAATGACCATATAGAGTTTATTTTTCCTTCATTTATCTGAATTCAGCTTGGATTTTTGAACAATATTTTAAATGAAATATTCTTTAAAAAAATTTCATTAGCCATGAGAGAAAGAAAAGATGAAGCTACATTCATAGCTATATGTCAATTCAAGCAGAATCCAAATTCCATGAAAACAGCAATAATTTAATATAGAATACAAGAGGCATGAAATAAAATCCTGTTTCAAATAGCATTAGAGGAAAAATCTGGAAGCGAATACATTATCCTGCTCAGAACCATCACATTTAACAAAAACACAGCAAGTTTAAAATGCATTATCAAGATTTCCAAATAATTATTATTTTCAAGTGAGTTATGGAATTGTTTAGCATATATGGCAATTGATTTTAACAGGCTTTAATTATTTAATCTAATTGTAATTGATTCCATGCAACTGTGATAGTGAGATTACTCTGCAACCTGAACTCTTCAAAACAGCATCACAGACAACCAGCTATTTTACTACCTTACAAAGGGCATGCTGTTCGCATTCAGTGTCCCCAACATCAGAGGAAAGGACTTCATCTTTAGTATAAAAATGAGAGGAAATGTTGCTCTTAAAACTATCTGCTACCTTTTTTATTTTAGCATTGATACTCTCTAATTTTTAAAATCAGGAAATTTTAAGGGGTTTGTCTTTTGCTCTGACTGGCAAAAGCAAAAATGTGCTGATTTTGACAGATGTAATTTTCAGTACTAGTCAATAAGATATTTACTAGAGAAATTCTGCAAGTAAGACCTAACTGTACAATAGGTGGAGATGGATATGAATTCTGCACCGGTTTGTTTAGGAACTAAAGTAGTGGGTTGTAAGTTGAATTTTCATTGCTAAGCAACTTTGATTTACTTCAAAAGTCTGCAAGGGCAATCATTCACAGCATCCTCAGAGCAGAGTTAAAGATAAGAATTCAAGGTCTGAAGAATGTTACTATTTATCTTCTAATGCTGTCAGCAGTCTTTTTGTTTGTTTGATTGCCTGTTTAAGAAGAAAAACTACCAGAAATAAAGGAAGCAGCAGCATTTCTATTTGAAACCCCATTTTTCAGAGGTTAGGTTAATAAATTGTTGCTCTAGGTCCTCAAATCCTGATGCTTTAAGTTCCGTATTTTTAATACAGTCAGAATCATTTACAACTTCTTGGCAGAGAACAAATTTCTTCTGTTTCTAGTAACTTCACAGAAAATGACTCCTTCAAACGGTGAATTTTTACAGTTCATTGTCAAAAAAATATGACCAAACTCTGAGGCCTGCTGTGACACTGTCTCCTGTGCTGCGCAGGTAAATGGCAGAAGACAGTATCCACCTGCTCGAGCTTGCAATTTTGAGTATACATGATTCAAACACTGCTTCAAGCAGAGGTCACAACATGTAACACTTAACCTGGAGAAAATTAAGAGAAAGGTAATTTTCTGGATGCAAAGTACTCTGAGATGGCAGGATGAGGATAAGATTGGCTGAACCTACTGCAAGGAAGAAGGGAAATCAGGATCATAGCAGAAAGCAGTTACATGGACTTGAAACACTATGCAATCGACTTCTGCATTAGCTAGGAATATTAAAGGAAGTGAAGAGTGATTTAAAATGTTTATATTTAGGGTTTTTTCGGTTCAGTCACAGACAACCTGATTGCATTTGAAAGTATCTGCAACTGCTTTAAGCGCCCTACTCAACAACCTTTACGTTATGCCTGCTGACTCGAAACCGAAGCATGGCAGTATGGACAGTATTTGCCTAAACAGGCAAAATAGGCCTAAAAACATTGACTGTACTCTGTGTTAGGACAAAGCATATACACCAGAACTGAGCGACTGTGTCATATCATCATTGGTTTTCCCCTCTCTCCAGTACTCACTACAGTGGTCTCTTTTTCTCTCCTTTGCCATCTAACCCCATTATTTCTTGAGACTTCTTAACTGCTCATGGAGGAAAAAGATAACTGAGCACAAAGAGTAAGAGATGACTTACAGAATAAGAGGTTACGTATTTTATATCTATTAGAAAAAAAAAAAAAACAACCCAGAAGAGTCCACAAGTTTTACTGGTGAATGTGACTCCCACAAGGACTATGCAAAAAAAACATTCAAGTGGAAAGCTTGGTGAGACTGGAGTCTGGAGACTCCAGTGACTTGGTTATTTATTGACTGGCTTCTAAGTGCCTGTTGTAATTCAGTTTGATATTTAATATTTAATGTCTTTAAATATTATAAACAAAAAGTAGAAGAATGGGATTTTCTGAAGGTGATCAAACTTGGGAGTCAAACACTTAAAATCTGACCTCTAGGACCAATTCCTGAGGCACTCACCCAATTGACGAATTTAGAGCAAATTAAAACTAAGGACCCTTGGCTTTGGCTTTTGTCGTTTATATTATTCAGATTTTTTATTCTTTTCAAAACAAACTTAGACTTTTCCCACTCTATCAGTTAAGGTAGAAATAAAACTAGAAGGAAAAGCCTCATACCAGTTCTACAAATAATCAGCACATAATGTAAATCTCCCCTGGACTGAATACACTGGTACCATTCATATTTGTAAGGGTTCCAGGATCACATATATCCTGTAAGCTAACTTCTATGAGAGTTTTAATTATAAACATGCTTTTTTCCCACTGAAATGTAAAATATTTAATATTTACTTATGCTTATATAAATAAGAAAATACTACAAACAGAGCCAAAACCCTATTAGTATTTTGTAAAATCTCTCATACTCTTAAAAGAATTTGATCCTCTAAGCAAATACACTTTTATTAAATACATAAACTAACATTTTAGGATGAAACCCTCCTGTTTACCCTGAAGCTTTGCTAAATTTCCTTTAATCAAAACTTCTTAAACAGAATCTTATTTATATTTTCTATAGATTGGAGAACATGTGACTTTGGCATTCTGGTACCACAGTTCCTTGAGGCATTTCTGTAATTTTAGGCTGGATTGTCTAGCCTGACCCAGAAATGTATCTACACTTAAGAAAATTTAGGATCAGATCATTTTATCTATTGCTATAAAGCCCTGATTTTTATTTTCTTTCTTTAAACCTAACAAAACCTATCTTCCCTCTTACTACTTTTTCTTGTAAGGAATTTTAATGCAGGATTAATGCAGGTTAATCCCATCTCTCCTGAAAAGACCAAAACCTCAGGGACTGGGAAGACAAACAGGCTCTCCGGACACCTTCTGAAAACAAAAGCCCATTGCGTCAAGGGAGAGACAAAACAGAGAGCCCAGAGCTTATCTCTGGCACCCCCAGGTCTCTCCCACTTTCTGGACGCCTAGGATTGAGAAGCCCCCATACATCACCATGACTGACTCTCAATGGGTAGATCAATGAAAAGACAGAAAATGAGAGATTAACACACACTGCTGTGACATCTGAACTGTATCTTCTGGAAGCAGCACTTCCCCCAGGGCAGATTCTCCAGTGCAAAGTGACACACAATTACTGTACAGTGCTGACAGTAGTAAAACGGGGCTTGGAGGCCTTGGGGTATCTGTGACTCACAATCACGGAAAAAACTCATTTTAGGGTGTCCAAAACTACTTGTAAATTGTGGTCAAATTCACAGAATAAACCCCATTTTTTAAAATGTCAGGATAAATGTGTTTAGGGATTTTTCAGAATCTTTTTTCATTTGTAATAAGCGCGATAAATGAAGCACTGGTTTAGAAAAATTTAAAGAACTTCTTATTCCACAGGTTCTGTGCTCAGTATGAAATGGAAGGGAAATAGATGCTCCTCTGCCCGAGGAGACCTGAATCTACACCTTTCGTAGTTCAGGAGAGCGTTTTAACCATCGAGCTACTGCACGCTCCACTCTTACCTATTGAAAGCCTTCCACTTTTTCCAAAATCCTATTTTTTTGACAGAGCTAGTGAGAGAGCTAGAAGGATGCTCCAGTTTGGTGCATCAAACTCATCACAACTTTTTAGAAATAGCCTGAAACCAAAATATTTAATCTATGGTTAAAAAAAAAAGTCACTTAATAAAAAAAAAAAAAAAAAAAATCACCTTATTGCCTATTTTTGATCTCTAATTGAAACATCAGTTACACAGCATTATCTATATCTTAAAATACACTGCTGAAAATTGGGCTTGTAGCCCCAAACAGGCACAGAGAAAGGAATGACTGAGTAACCGCAGGTGTAATTACAGCAACAGACATCTTCACCCTTCATTCTCTACGCTGTTTGTAATTATCCAAGAATATTGACTGGTTTTCCAAAATTATTAGCCCATTTATTTTTTAATGATTACTAATCAAATATACAGGCTGTTACTCAAGATCTAAGAACTCACTAGTCTCATAATACCCTTAGGATATACATGAATATTGCTTTCATTTTACTGAGGGAAATTTGAATGCTAAAAAGGACAAATGATTTGCTCAAGGCGAACCTCATGAAGCAGTGTTTGAATTAAGAATATAGTACAGGTCAGATGTCTAAGTAGGTCTGATCAATTGTACAGTTGGATTTGTGGGCAGAAAAAATGCGAAAGGCACTCCTTTCTGCCCCTCATTAGGATGAGCCTATCCTCTGAAGCAGGAAAAGGTATTAACATATCTAACGGGCAGGAGGTATAACTACTACTATTCTTTGAATGATAAAAAGCAGAGCAGTAATTATCTTCATTATACAAAACCAAAATAAGTAAATCTGTAACCACCTTGTAACTGAATCTGGTTTGCCTATAGGTAGCAGTCAACAGCACAGGTCCTACCTAGAGCTACACAGTAGAAGCCTGTCCAAGTGACAATGTACCACAGCCTCCAAATTTCTCTCCCCTTCACCCCACCCCACCTCCCATTATCTTTTTTCTGGAAAGTCCCAAACTTCAGTAAGGTTTTAGAGTATCTCTGAAAGCTACTACAGTTCATGAAGGGTTTTGCAAAAACAAGAAATGTCACGTTGGAACTGGTAAGTACTACTCATCTCACCTGGCCATGTGTGTGTTCACAAGTGAAATGACAAGTAAACGCTGTCCACTCATCATTAAAGTCATTCCGCTAAAAGAGTGAAACCACCGATCTCCAGGCTTCCCAGGCTGAGGGGTGGAAACGCACCACCTTCAGCAAGGGAGCTTTCTGCTTTATATGAGCAATACTGTTGTACGTGGGCAGCAATCTCAAGAGCTAGACAATACCTTCAACTAACAAACCATGCTTCTTTTTCATGCTAGTGCACTGGAAAAGGGCAGGTGGTTATTTGCTACATCCAAATAAACTTTTCCCTGATGCTGCACTGGAAAAAGGTTTCCCTATACTGTTCATTATAATTACCATTCCAGAAGGAGAGGAGATTAGCAACCGTAAGAACACAAACTGGGATTTGATGCCCACCTGCTGCACTGTTCTCAGGCACGCTGGCTTCGTACAGGCTATGGCTGAACGAAATCTCCTCCTCTTGTTCTTCTGTAAAGATAATGACCATAGCTGTGGCTGTTCGAGGTGAGATACCTTGATCTGAAGCTGTCACTAGCAGATGGCTACTGAAGTCCCTGGAAGTCAAGGGCTCCCAAACAATGATGTCACCTGTCTTTGCGTTGATCTGAAATACAGTTTCTGCTATCATCAAACTAAAAACAACAGCTCCATTTGATCCCAGATCCACGTCCTCTGCTCTCACAGTGGCTACTGTCTCATTCACAGGGGTTTCAGCAGGCACAAAGGCCCTGATAGGATTCTGCAAAAAAACAGGATCATTGTCATTGACATCATCAACACGCACCACAACGCTGACAGTGGTGCTTCTTGGCAAATGAGCGCTGCAGTCGCTTGCCACAGCCCTAAACATATACCGGGATTTGGTCTCCCGGTCTAGTGCCTTTGTAGTAACTATAGAACCCGTTACACTGTTGATAGCAAATGCTCCAAAAGTGTCATCAACAAGGGAGTACATAACTTCGCCATTCAGGCCTTCATCTTCATCAGAAGCAAAGAGGTCCAGGATGGCTGAGCCTTCCTCTATGTCTTCTCTCACAGAGATTTGATATTGGGTCTTCACAAACAGCGGGCTGTGGTCATTTTCATCCAAGACGATTAGATAGAGCTGTGCAGTGGAGCTTCTCGAGGGACTGCCTAGGTCACAGCACTCAATTATGAGAGTGAAATTGCTGACGTCTTCTCGGTCTAAGCTACGAGTGACCAGCAGTTCTCCTGAAGTGTTATTTAGGGTGAAGTATTCGCCAACATTTCCACCTTTCAAACACATGAAAAAAAAATCACAAACAATTGCTTTTGAGAAAAGAATCCCCTGCGAATATCACTATGTTAATTGCAATAACATGATCCAATTGCTTGTACAGCTGGTGAGCTCGTGTGCCTTAAACATATTTTATTCCTCTTATACGAATTAAAATCTGCAATTCATTTAAATCAGTGGGTGGCAATGACAGTAAATACAGAATGTCATATCAATTTACGGAGTGGCTGTTTTGCCAGATGCATGTCTTTTTTCCCAAAGCAGCATACCTTGTAAAATCTCCTGCGACTATGCTGCCACATAAAGTGACCTCTTCCCAACCTTAGTTACAAATTCCAGAAACCCGTAACGCATTGCTGACAACTGGAATTGCTTGTTCCTTGTTCTCTTCTACAAACCTGTCTCTTGGAAGTGAATAGTTGCGCAAGGTCTTGATTTAGGGGAGTGGGGAGGTAAATATGAAGAAGTTGACAGAAAAGTCAGTGTTTTTATTAACAGTGAATGGCATATATACTTTATAACATGTAGAAAGACCAAAGGTAATTAAAATAAAGATAATAAAAGACCATGAAATTAAACCCAAGAAAACGTAAAGGAATCCATAACTGTTTCTTCAGACGAGAATGTGCTGGCTGTTACCACAGTAGCTGTCTGCCTACATTTGAGCTATTGCTGAGAGCCACAAACCAAAGCAAGCACAGCAAACTTGAATTTGTGCAAAGATATTACAGGAGGCTTTGAAGAGCTGTGGAGCTTACATTGGCATAGTGGACACAGGGAGAGTTTGGCAATAGGAAAATCAAGAATGACATTACTAATTGCTGGCTGAAAGATGCTCTCATGAAATAAAATTAATAAAATTAGATTAGTTATTGTACTTATTTGGAAGTGCATATTTACATTCAGAACTTCCACAACTGTAACAAAAATGACAAATTATGCCTTGATGAATAATGTCTCCTTACAGCATTTGGTAGATTTTTGTTTTTCTTTTCTGTACTATTTCAAATCCAGAAACCAGACTGAAAATATGCCTGGAAAGTGCTTATTACTGCTGACAAAGGGGTGAAAGATCTCTTTTTTTCCACATGAAGGAAGCATGTGGACACAACGGCAGCTAGGGAGGCCTGGTGAAATCAGTATCTGTCTAAAACTTGGACACTGCTGTTTATACACTTCCTGATTTATGCTAATAAAAATGATGGGCTGTAACTTACCAATTATTTTGTATCTTAGAGCTCCGTTATTGCCGGCATCCATATCTACAGCCCTGGTACTGTAAATGACAGAAGGCTGTTGGTTCTCTGGAATACGGATCTCAGAGGCAAGAAGAAGAAATGTGGGAGAGTGATCATTTTCATCCAGCACTGTGCAGATAACTGTCACAGTGCTCGACAGCGATGGGGTTCCGCTATCTCGAACCAAAACTAAGATGAATAAAAAGAAAGTACATTTTATGGAATACTTGTAGATGCAATAATAGATGTTCCTTAATAATAGCAGAATAGGAGAGTTATTTGTTCTATGCAAAAGGGACATGCTCCTCTGTACCTGAAAATCTTACCACTTCCATCTAAACCAGACAGCATGAAAAAAGGTAACGCTGATAGCGGCACCGCAACCATTCTCACTCCCCATTTTACAGGCACTCATAGATATTTCACTCTGTTACCTTTAATAGTGAAAACTTGCTTGGTTTCCCTGTCCAGTGATGCAGTTGTTATGAGTTCTCCAGTGTCTGACCTCATCTTGAATTTCTCATAACCAGTTCCTGGTAAGATTTCATACCGAAGCAAGGAATTCAGTCCTTTTAAAAGCAGAATGGAATTCTTAGTAAAACATAGCCACTTCCCTCAAATTCAGGTATACGCATTTGTCTTTTTTTTCTCCCTCTCCCTGGGAAATGGGTTACAGATGAAATTATTACTTTTAATGTGGTGAGTAACTGTTCCTTCATTAGCACAAAATCCTTGTCCAGGATTGGACACTCAAAGGGACCCCAGCAACATTTCTAGACACTCAGGGCATGTCTCCAAACAAGCTGACATACCAATATGGTGCAAGAGAGCATTAACTTAGACCATGGAATCCATGTGTTTGTCTTCTGTTCTTCCCCAGGTAGTTTATTTCTCAACAGGATGTCAGGCAGAGTGCTGGTCTGGTCTGGCAGCTCTGGTTCTCCACTTAACATCACTTGGAGCTAATGTGACAGTAGGACACCAACTAGCATGAACATTCAGAGAAAACATTCACTTCTTAGCACACCCACCAATTCTAAATATTCAAAATACTGAGCAGGCAGGTGTCTAAGTTTCATCAGGGCTCACAGGGTAGCAATCTTCTAAGCTGCCTTCAACAGGAAAGGTGATTTGATGGACGTTCCCACATCACATCTCAGGCGTCCCACTTGCAGCCAGTCTCCAGTATCACTTCAAAGTCATGCAGGATTTGCAGAAGAGTATAGTTTCCTTCCCTCCAAGTTTTTCTGAATGCCAATTCCATTCAGTTCCTAATCAGACCTACCATTTGTATGTAGTACAGGTATGTTGTCCTTCCTGTCTTTCTCTAGGAAATAGGCTAAAACCACACAGGCTTTTGAAAACCTTTCAAAGTTGCCCACCCTGATGAGATGAACAAGAAATGTGACTTCACATTCTTAACTACTGTGGTTAAAAAATAATTTCTTTCATATTTCTTCTAGTTTCAACACCTTCCTCAGGGAACTATACTGTCATCTCCATCACACTTATATTATTAACTTTAATGAGTTTAATCCTACAGTAAACTTGAAGGGCTTGCACTACTGTGCTTTTTTTATTTTTCTGGCAAATTTTTGTAAGTTTCATTCAATCATTCTGTGTTTTTCCAACCAACAATCAGTCTTTTAGCAGGGACAGTTGGTGCACCTGGAAAACTACAGCACTCTAGTCATACGAAAACTGCTATTCAGAATCAAACACTGCCTGCCTGTTCTCATCCACTGCAGTCGAAAACAGAACATTCTGCACTGGAGCTGGAGAAACAGCAGTGTGAGAGAAGAAACAGAGCCTACAGTTTTTAACATGCATTACTTCTTTTGTTTGCCTTTGAATAGCTTTGCTAATTAGTTGACAATGCTACTGAAATTTGATTAAGATAATTATTACTGTAAATGCATTTGCACCTAAACTAAGTCAAGGGAGGGACATGTTCAAACAATACATGGCAGAAGGAAAAATGAGTTACAGAAATCCTTCCAGCTTTCCAGAAGAAAGAAGTAAAATCACAGCAGTTAGGACAATCAAGGAGAATGTCTTGAAAGTTGAAGTTTACCAACACACACTATCTGATCTACTCATATTAGATACCATTCAACTACACTGAAAAGGATGCTCACAGCTCTGTCTGCATGTATCTCTCCTTAATCACCAATATGTAACAGATGGAAAAAAAGACCCATGAGACAGCAGTGCTGATATTAACTATTAGCCTTTGGTCTCCTGCAACTAACTGCTTCAACTTTCACTGACAGATTTCACAATGGGCATTATTTACAGACACTGCCAAAAAAACCTACAGGTGCCATCCAAGCTGACTGTTCACACACTGTTGAAATTAAAACTTCTTACCCTTAAAGGTCACAGATATGTGACACTTTAACTATATTTATTTACCAAGCATTTACTGTCTCCTTTCCCACATCCAGCTGCTAGGCACTTAGCAGTAGAAGAAAGCTGTACATCCTGCCCAAGAGAGGAGTGTGATGACTCTATGCATCACAGCAGATGACATGTTTGCACTTGATCCAACCTGTTGGTTAATTATTCAGTAGTGCTAGTCATGTTTTGGGGCCTGGCATTACGAACTGAAATAAGAAACAAACTATTCTTCCTCTGTATGATGAGCTGAAAGAGGAGCTACTGGCCTGTGGCAATGAACCCTTTCCCTGCAGGTCAAATGCCAGGGTGGATGCATGGTGCCTGAGCTGCAGCCAGGGAAAAGCTTCAGCCCCTTTTCCTATTCCACTGTCACAGCACAGGCAGCCCCCATGGTCCCACAGCTTCTTGGAAGCAGCATCTGTGGCATTTCACTGTGGATGTGTCTACTGCCAACACTGGTGAAGAAGAAATGGAAACAAATGTCACCACACCCCCAATCCCCAAATTTAGGCTCAAGCCTCTGACCTATTTTAAATATGCTGCAGGTATCTTTGCTTTCCCAGCATTTTCCCACAGCATTTACCTGTATTACACGTCTTTACACCTGCACTTACTTGTGTTGCGCTGTTAGCCTTGTTAGAACACCCATAGTGTAAAAAAGGCTTAGAAAAAGGCAGGCAACATAGAGCTGCAGTAAGTCCAGCTCTTGTAATGTGCAGGAGGGAGCTGGCCAAACAAGATGTTTCATGGATATTCATGTAAAAGAAAATCATTGCTAGCAAAAATGTTAGTAGTGATTTCGAAAAGAGAAGAAAGGAGAAAAGAGAAGAAAGGAGAAAAGAGAAGAAAGGAGAAAAGAGAAGAAAGGAGAAAAGAGAAGAAAGGAGAAAAGAGAAGAAAGGAGAAAAGAGAAGAAAGGAGAAAAGAGAAGAAAGGAGAAAAGAGAAGAAAGGAGAAAAGAGAAGAAAGGAGAAAAGAGAAGAAAGGAGAAAAGAGAAGAAAGGAGAAAAGAGAAGAAAGGAGAAAAGAGAAGAAAGGAGAAAAGAGAAGAAAGGAGAAAAGAGAAGAAAGGAGAAAAGAGAAGAAAGGAGAAAAGAGAAGAAAGGAGAAAAGAGAAGAAAGGAGAAAAGAGAAGAAAGGAGAAAAGAGAAGAAAGGAGAAAAGAGAAGAAAGGAGAAAAGAGAAGAAAGGAGAAAAGAGAAGAAAGGAGAAAAGAGAAGAAAGGAGAAAAGAGAAGAAAGGAGAAAAGAGAAGAAAGGGACCTTTTGAACCGGAAGCAAGCTTAAAGCTTGGGTCAAACACAAAGGTGAGGGCTTGCTTTCCTTCTTCCCTCCAAAGGGAATGAAGTATATAGACAAATAAAACAAAAGGTTGATGAGAATTGATATTGCCAGTAAAAATGATTCCTCCCTGTGGTAAGTCAGGGAACATATGAAAAAATAAAATAAAATCTGTGATGGGAGGAAAGTCCTCCACTGAGACCATGCAAATATTACTAGGAATAAATAGCAATTTAAAGAGCAAATAAAAACAAAGTTAAAAATGCGATGTAAAAAAAATGAAGAACACCATCAAAGCAGTCACCTTATTCAAAAATTCTGTTCCAAAAATGTAAGAAAAGTAAGTAGCATTATACTTACATAACTCCTAAATAAGTCCAATTTTCTTAGGTTAAGAGCATCAGTTCAGTATTTGTTTGGAACAATATAGTTACATACACATGACATGGGGCCAAATCAGGCAAATGTGAGAAAGAGACCCAACAGAAGGACTGTGGTTAGTAGAAAATGTACTTTGAAAAAGAAAGCATCAGACACAGCAGTGCTCCAGCCCTACGTCTGCACAGGCACACACAGACTGTGCCACCCAGTACTCTTGGAATATCCTTCCTCTCCACCCTGCCAAGCCACCCTGATTCCCCCTCCTAATGGTTCCCAAAATTTTCCTTCTGCTCTATTTCCCACAAGATGCGCAGTAAATAAGTACAAGGAACACAGAAAGGAGGGAGAGATATTCAAGCAAATTCCCACTTCTTTTCTCTATTATCTTGCAGATTTTTACTTCAAATACCACCTTTTTTCAAAATACAGAGATCCACAAAAGAAAATACTTGATAGAGCAAGGTACAGAGGTAGACTGTAATGCTGCTCAACTGTCATGAAGATTTTCATAGACAGGACTACCCACCCATTCCTGATTTCTAAACACTTTACATACTTGTGGGGAAATGCCTCTTCTATACAGCACCTCCGTTGTGCTCACATCAGCCTTTTCTAATCAACATATGCTCTGCGTTAAAATGACAAATCTTACTGAATATAGAAAATTATTTTGCTTATAAGATCTACTGTTTTATCTATTTTCTGGATTGCACAACCTTAAACAATTCTAAAGATGTGCAGAAAGTGAACTCACAGTAAAAAGTCATTCACAGAGCTGGGATAACCTTTGGGCTGATTACGGCAGCACTGTAATATGTAACTCTCTTTCCAGATTTTATCTTTAGTGCAGACCAGACTCTGTGTAACTGCTTCACGTCACACCACCTGCATGCACTGTCCGTGGTATTACTTACACGTCTCTCTCCAGCACACAGACTACCTGTAACTCATATGCATTTTGGATATTTCAAAAGAGCGGGAGCTGAAAAATGAGGGAATTTTTTGTTGCTTAGCAAAGACTCTTTCTTGTCTTTGCTCACTCTCACAGGCCTTACCTGTGATTGAAAGAGCATAGGAACCACCATTATTCACCCATTCTGCCTATGTGTGAATGCATTAACATGCATTAACATTTTTATGTACATAAAATCCTACTTGAAATCTAGAGCGGCTTCCAAGATCCCGTCACAGCTCGAGTAGCTGGAAAATCTTTGATGACAGTGCCCCTCTCTGGTCACAAAAGATTAGTGCATATTTGCCAGTTCTTGCACAAAATCAGGACCCTTACCTAGGGTCCTGATCTTACCTAGGATCAAAATGATCTGATTGAGAGCAAAAAAAATTTTCAAATACTGTCTTTAACTGAGTTGAAGCAAAACATTGTTGCTGATTTATAACCAGAGCGAGCTGGCTATCATCACAAGAAAGCTGCAGTACACGGAGCTACTCTGCACCAGCAAGCATGCATTTTTTGGTTAATATACCAGTCAGACCTGAAGCTGCCCCAGTGTGCTAGTCAGAATACCTCCAAGCACCGAATAAAGGTCGAGGTTCTAAACCCAAGGTCATGTTTTGAAACTCAGAACATGAGAACTTGGAAAAACCACAACAGCACAACAAGCAAGAAGAGCAAGCAGCAAGACTTAACTGGTCTACTATGGTCCACAACGAAATTTAATTGCAAAAGGACAGAAATTACCTACATCTCTGTCCACAGCTTCCACCTTTATGACAAACTCCCCTGGATCTTGGTTTTCATGAACTGCAGTCTCATAAAGTTGCTTCAGAAATATTGGGGTCTCATCATTCACATCAAGGACAATGATGGTTAGAAGCTGCGTGGCAGAGAGCGCTGGGCTGCCATCATCAAGAGCCATGACTGTCAAACTGTAGTGTTCCTCAATCTCACGGTCCAGAAGTTGGGCTGTAGTTAGGAGTCCTATTATAAAGAAAGAAGGTATTAAAAAAGTATTCTGGTCCAGTATAGGATCCCAGCACTCACAGCTTCAATGGAGCATCAACTGTGCACACTGTACCACTGCCGCAACGTTTCCAGACTAGGGAGTTGATCATAACCTGTGAATCCCTTGAGAGTGCTAATTGGCCCAGAAATACTCATTTTGACACCAATGGAAACTGGGATCCATGGAATATTCAAGTGAGGTTGAGAGCCTCCTTTTTATTTAACTTTGGGCTTAACTTTTTAAAACTTAAGCATTTGTTGTCTTCTGCACGTAAGTTATGCAATTAGGAGCTCTATACATCAGTGTCAGCTGTATCACATAATGGACTCAATATCAGCGTAAGAATCAGAAAATATTGTAGCTACCAGGGTGAGATTTGCATTTGTGTGCAGATGGTATAATAGCTACAGAACTCATTCAGGAACCAGAGGATTTCAAAGGACTGAAGAATGAATTCCATCAGCACTTTGAGCCACCACTGAACACATTCCACTCACAGCGTAATACACATTCCCTGATCTCATCTTTGCCCTTCCTCACGTGTACGTGTGTGTACATTAAGTATGCATCATTGTCCTGGGTTCAACATGGAGGAAC
>NW_010431989.1:0-1789 GCF_000710305.1 Buceros rhinoceros silvestris
ACAAGGGAAGTTTTGGCTAACCCAGGACACGAGTTTTGGCTAACCCAGGACACTTCCACTGCTTAT
The DNA here is from genome assembly GCF_000710305.1 of Buceros rhinoceros silvestris. Lineage (NCBI taxonomy): Eukaryota > Metazoa > Chordata > Aves > Bucerotiformes > Bucerotidae > Buceros > Buceros rhinoceros. The sequence continues at coordinate 67 of NW_010431989.1, forward strand.
TTGTATCTTCTAGGCGTATAATATTTACTTCTTCTAGAATTAGTTCCAATAAAGAGAGAATTTTTACAGTTTTGTAGGTTTTATCGAGCAGTCTTACAGCCAAAGCAAGAGTGATAAGGAAGTGCAAAAGTATTTGTACCGAAGATAAAATTCTCCTGCCTTGAGCATAAAGTGAAGATCCAATACCAATAAAAGAGAAAATTTTTAATCCAGAAGGAATTACCTGTTGCAAACCAGTGATAGTAGGAGATTGTGCAAATTGTTTTCTCATAATGACCACAGTTCCAGTGGACTTTGGTTGCGTGTGAAGCAAAATTACGCAGTGGACAACAATGTTACTATCATTTTCCTAGGGGTTCATTTATTCTGTTCTGGTATTTCCTCCTCTTAAACATAATAGTAACACCTCCTAATAATAGTGAACATAACAGGGACTGGTACAGACCACAATATACTACCAGAAGAGAACAAGGATCTCAGTTTGACACAGAGCAAATTTGCATCCTTTAAGAGCAAAAAAAATCTGTACAGGGTAATATCTAGTCACATTAGGCCTGGGAGAAAAGTATAGGTTATCATTGGTACATTACTTAACACGTAATTGCTGATATATATTTAAAAAGGAGACAATTACCTTATGTCTGAGGTTCTTGCAGCATCATCAGTCTGCCAAACCATTAGGCCCCAGAGAGTATACTGAGTTCATCTATGTCTTTTTGAAGACAAGGCATTGTCAGTCGTTTCAACATATCTAGTGGGATCTACTTAATGACTTATATGACAAGTAGCCCTGAGTCTACCAGATACATTTTGGAATATTTCAGTTGTATATCGCAGTATACTATCTTCCCTATTTCTCAAATGTTTAAAGTAGTCCATGAAAGTGTGCACCAGCTCATCCGTCATACATATGTATCAGGATACTACCCAACAACACTAACCATGGCGTAGAAAAACGTAAAGCCACGAACAGCATGGAATCTGTAGTTCTAAAGCCATGGTCTCTGAGTTACTTTTTCTAATTTTAAAGAGTCTCTGTATAGTTAATCAATTGTCCAGAAATTTTGGTGAGAAAACATTTCAGGAGACCCTTTTGACAGATCTTGTAAGAGAACCAGTTTTCGGTTCTTTTTCCTGATGAAACAGGTATTCATAGTAAATAAAGGGATTCTTATGTTTAACATTTTTTAGTAACTGAGTTCTTCAGACATTAATTTACCTTATTGACCTAATGTAATTTATTTTCCAAATACTTTTTTTATTTAAAATAAGAAAGTGCAGGTACTCAAGCTCAACACAGGAATTATTAAAAATATATATTTTACTTCCGCTTTCTTGCTGTTGGGAAAAAATTAAATATATACATATGTATATATATATAAACCTTTTTAATAAAGAGAAAGATGAAATGAAATGGAATGTTCATTGTAAGTTCTGGTCAGCCTGCAAGTTCTTGAAGTCTATGAAGTCAGACTCCTACCTGAGACTGCTCTCTAGAAAGGAGTTTCTCAGGAAGTAGTTTTGTCTCCGTTCAGAGGCAAATCATTCAGTGCTTGACCTTCATTGTACTTATGTGATGATATACTGCATTGCAACTAAAACATAGGCAATGTAGACATTTATTTATAGGAGGCACATAGTCAGACAAACTGCTTCTACACTCTACACAACTTTTCCAAGCAAATGATAATTTGGGGACATAAGGAACAATCTTCTGCATAAT
>NW_010431989.1:1912-5482 GCF_000710305.1 Buceros rhinoceros silvestris
GCATAATTATTTTTAGTCAAAGCTCAATAATACTTCAAGTACAATTAAATAAATAAAGACCTTGAACATTTTAGTAGCAGCTTCGTCTGTTGGTTGTCACAGAAGGCTGTGAATCAGGATACTGATTCTGTTTCAAAATGTGCCGTTGGCAAGATGTTTTGTTTGCTAACATGTCATACGGGTGCACATAATGGTATTCCTCAGTTTGTTCCTTGATTCAGTAGTTTGCCATGGATAATAATGAATGTGAACATTTATTCTGTAGTTTATATCTGTTTTTTCAATGTATTCAGTTACTGAATTAATATATAGACTTCTGGTAATTTTAATTGTAAATTAATCAACAAAATAGTTAGTTATATAAATATATATATTATACCTACTTATCTTTTGAAGAAGACCAGTGTCTTAAACTCACATTTCTGGGGCAGATGTGCTTGAAAAAAATAATAATTTCTTTTCCGCAAATATCACTAATATCAGCTACAGAATGATTACTTTTTAGCATATTCTGATACTATATTTACTAAAATCTTTGCTGAATGTGAATGAGAAAACAAGGTGAACAAGACTGAATTAAATCCATTTAAAATTGAAAATTATACTTGTAGGAAACATTTTTCATTACTCATGATGTTCTCAGTATAAAATTTCCAGAATTTATTGGTTTCAGTCAGGTTCAAAATATTCTGACAAAAGTTGATTTGTATTTTCATACTTAAAAGCCAAATCAAAACCAGCAATGGTGTGATCTCAGAGGTTGTATTTCCATGTTAGTAGAAAAATCTGTTTCAATAAAAGCTTAAGTAATGGCTAAAAAATCAGAGGTAATTCAAATGTGTATATACCCACTGGAAAAGCTGAAACAGATAAAAAATTAGACATGTCCAATGACAAGAAATAAAAGAAAATCTTGACAGAATAGTAATTTCCACAAATAGTAGAATTCCAGAAATTAAGCACTATATAGTGTGTCTGTGCCTTAAACAGGGAGGGCAGAAGAGCTGTTTTATTTTGGAAGTGCATGAGTATAAAGAAGTTCTTTATACATGTACTTGGGAAAGGAATAAGTGGAGGAACTCATCCCGTATTTCATGTCAGAGTAATATATGCACACTACCATTACACATTCAATGAGGAAGATGAAAATGTCTCAGAAAATACAAACTGTACAGTATTAAGGAGGTGACAGCAGCCCTCAAAGTGGTCGTTATGAAAAGCTCTGTGTACATCTAAACAGACCAAATGCCCTGACAGGCCAAACTTTATCAAAACAGTTCCTCGGTGTCTACTCATTTTATTCTTGGTGTTGTTGATTAAAAATTAGTCACAAAGAATATTTGCCTTCAGTTAAAAGTAAATCAGATGAGTTTGTTAAAAAAAAATTGTATCTGAGTCATCAAATAATAGTAACTACAATATTAGTGGTCACTGTGCCTCACGAAATACGAAATAACAAACATTTCTTACTAATATTCCTCTTGGTCAAAATGGGGAATAAAAATTTGGTCATAGTCTAGATTCAGAGAGAGACTTGCAAAGTAAAAAGGTGACAAAGCAAAGGAGAACAGCACACTCATACAGCTACTTAGTAGAGATGGTTAACTAAAATAAACATCTCTGTGAGAGTTTGTTTCTGATTAACATATTTAAAAAGGAAATTACTAAACAGTGTAGGATTGTATAAAAGTAAGAAAAAAGCTTTGAGGAGCAACATGCATGACCAAAAGTTTGAAGACAAACAAAAAAGTACAGAATAAAAATAGGAAAATAGAAAGAGTGGTAAAACCTTCAAAAGCAGTATTGCAGAACCATTTTGGGGACATTCATAATTCCATTCATCGTTTCATTTTCATTATGCCAGATAAATCAATGCTAAATGAAATTTTATGAGTGCATAAAGCTGATATTTTAATTTAAATCCCTAATTATTAATAGCAGGTTTAACTCATGTAGAATTCAGCTACATTCATCCTTTCATAATGCTTTTACCCCCTTTCAATGAACCACATTCGTATTTTAAAAGTAGCCACTCAAAATGCCGCTCCCTTATCCATTCCACAGAAAAGGGTTTTCCAGGGAGTCTCTGCTGAGGAGGACAATTCCATGTAGAACTACTAATAACATAAAACGAATATGGTATTTTCTTTTCATTCAAACTAGAGACCTCACTAACAAAACCCCTGGAAAGGAGACAAAACATGAAGTTCCTCTACTTTTCATTTTCTCTTTCTTCAGAACCAATCCTCTGTTTCGTCATTGTAATGACAACTGGGTTTTATCCTACAGGTTTTGGGAATGTTTTTGTGTTTTTTTTTAAGAAATAGCAACTCTTTTTGCTAAAATAATGTCTAATTGGTGCTTTGTCTTTGAAATAGTATAAAAAGCATGGAGAATGAATGGCTTACCTGATGATGTCTTTAGCAGATGCTCAGTGGAAGAGATTACAGAGAAAATCCATGGGTTTTGCTACCACTACCTAAACTGCAGTTGAAAGCATTAACATTCTCTCAAACACCCAATAGCTCTGGCCATCTAGAGATAATTAAAAATCAAGCAAGGGCAAGGTGATGTATCCACTACTTTGAGATGATCTCTGTAGTTCTGTGCCAAATATTTCTCTTAACCTAGAGCAACCACATTTCCTTGTGTTTCCACAGTCGCTCCTATACCTGTTACTATGGATTTCCACATTGTTTGTTTAGCATTTTTTCTAGCTGGCATAGATCAATTACTGCTGACGTTCACTTGTCTAAGAGGTTATAGCTCTAGTTTTTCATAGAATGGCAGAATCATCTGGTTGGAAGAGACCTTTAAGATCATCAAGTCCAACCGTTCCCCCTGCACTGCCAGGGTCCCTAAGCCATGTCCCTCAGCACCACATCCACATGGCTGTCAAACCCCTCCAGGGATGGGGACTCCCCCACCTCCCTGGGCAGCTTTGTCCAACATTTAATGACCCTCTCTGTAAAGAAGTTTTCCTTATATCTAACCTAGATCTTCCCTAGCACATCTTAAGGCCATTTCCTCTCATCCTGTCACTTGTCACGTGGGAGTGCAACCCCCACCTCTGCACAACCTCCCTTCAGGTAGTTGTAGAGAGCAATAAGGTCTCCTCTCAGCCTCCTTTTCTGCAGGCTAAACAACCCCAGGTCCCTCAGCTGCTCCTCAAAAGACTTGCTCTCCAGATCCTTCACCAGCTTTGTTGCCCTTCTCTGAACACGCTCGAGCACCTCAACGTCCTTCTTGTAGTCAGGGTCCCAAAACTGGACACAGTACTCAAGGTGTGGCCTCACCAGTGCTGAGTACGGGGCACAATGACTTCCCTCCTCCTGCTTGCCACACTGTTGCTGATACAAGCCCAGATACCATTGGTCTTCTTGGCCACCTGGGCACACTGCTGGCTCACATTCAACTGGCTGTCGAACAGCACCCCCAGGTCCTTTTCCACCAGGTAGCCTTGCACTCTTCCCCAAGCTTGTAGCATTCATTTCATGGGGTTGTTGTGGCCCAAGTGCAGGACCCAGCACAAGTGGTAGTGATTGTGGGACTCCTCCCAGCTGCTTCTAG
>NW_010431989.1:5710-9163 GCF_000710305.1 Buceros rhinoceros silvestris
TCTTCCCCAATGCCTGTAGCATTATGGGAGGTTGTTGTGACCCAAGTGCTGGACCTGCCACTTAGCCTTGTTGAACCTCATACCATTGGCCTCGGCCCATTGATCCACCCTGTCCAGATTCCTCTGTAAAGCCTCCCTACCCTCAAGCAGATCGACACACCCACCCAGCTTGGTGTCATTTACAAACTGACTGAGGGTGCACTTGGTCCCTTCATCCAGATCATTGATCTAGACATTGAAGAGGACAGGCCCCAACACTGAGCCCTGGGAGACACCACTGGTGACTGGCTGCCAACTGGATTGGACTCCATTCAGCACCACTCTTTGGATGACCATTCTTCTGGTCATCACCAATGGGCTGCATAGGCCTTTTGGCAATCCAAACACTGCTTTGCACACTCAGACCTAGAATCTCACCTTTTGAAAAGAAGGGAATGGCTATGCCATACCTGAGTTTATTGTCTAAAAATGGGCAGGCAAAACATGGCAGTAATGTAAAGCACAAAGCAACCAACTGAAAAATGGCTGTGAGGACAGTAATTGTGGGATCAGTGAACAGTTTGTAAGTTCTTAAAAAATTAATGTTTCAGAAAAAGAAATTAACTCATAGAAGATAAATACACTGTAGGCAAATTAAAATGCTAAAAAATATCAGGGCTAACATAGATTTTGCAACAGGTTTTATATTTAAGCAGTACATTGTCAAGCAGGAGAGAAAAGAATAAAATAATGAAGAAAAAATTTAAAAATCTTGGTAGAAATGAAGTACAAGCTCATCGACTTATATATGTTATTTACTGTAAAGTGTATGAATATTTCCTAAATTATGTAATGTTATGATCAGTTATTTCTTTCTCTGTAGGAAGTCTATCCATACTTGTGCCTCATGATTTCAAAATAAGAACTGTTCCGAAAAGAAAAAGACTTACAGAAATGTTAAAATGTTCTTGTCTTCAAAGCAAACAAAACCAGAATATGGACTTAGTAACACTGTATTGTTATTGGCCTTGCTTGCCTATAGAAAACCTTCCTTTAGCAGTTACAAACCCTGCCGAGAGCTCTCTCCTCATCATTCCTATAAATTAGGTCTCTGTATTAGATCTTGTGGTCCTTAATGTATGCTCTGTCTGGGCAATAATTAGATACTCTGCAGTCTCTGGGCTCCTGGGTCTAGCTGTGGGGCAAATACTTGGCTCAATTCCCCTTCTTCGAGAATGGAGGCTGCACAGTTCAGCTGCTTATGGACTCATGCCTTAGTTAACCTGTCTGTAAAAATTATCCCATCCAGGTTCAACTCCCTGAGAGCTTTTTTGTGTCTTTTCAGTTTTTCTAAATCCCTTTTCATCCTCTTATCAGCCTTCGTATCTGTCTGACATTCTTACTAGATCTGTGAGGCAAAACAAATCCCTAGGATAAAGGAAGGCAATTTTGCAACATCTTTCCACATCTTCTCGTTTTACTTTGGAAATTCAAGAGTTTTTTGCCAATCTATAAAAAAGGGGATAGCCGATTTTTTTATTTCTTTTTGGACTCATTATTTCTGTTTGGACTTGGCTGTGTTCTTGGTATAATTACTACTTCCTAAGTCTAGGTTGTTCCCTGCTAATTTGCTTTCAGCCCTGTTCAGATAGGATGGTGTGCGTGTTGAACTGAACAGATTCCAGTTCCACATCTGATGTATACTGCTATATATATGTATTCCAGACAAACCACTGGACTCCTTAGGTTTCATATATACATATACTTCGGACCATTAAAACTGTGCTGATGAGATAGGCTGCGAAATACTGGCTTAGTGATGAGAGATCTGGAGTGCCTCAGCCACAGACTCCCAGGAAATTAAGGGTACCCTAAAGAACAGTGCGTTAGACTATTAAACTCCTTTCTGAAGGAGTTGCGTAATACTACAGAAGTATTTCCCCGTTATTTGAATGACAAAATATTCAAGGATGTGTCTGTGCTTGCAAAACACTAATTCAGGTGTCCAATATCAACTTTAATATCTAACAACTCTCCAGGTTTAGCCCAATCAATTTGGCAATTTGCTTTCAATACCAGTAAAGTATGTTTTCACAGAAATTGGTATGTATTAACATCAGTGATTAATATTTCTTTAAATTAGCCTCTCAGTGAAATCCAAATAGAGATAGGAGTATTTCAATGTGTGATTAACTTTACCAAGTCAAACATGAATAAAAACACGATGAAAACAAAGCAACTCACATTCATTAGCATTTTTCAATTGGTTTGTTGCTATTGCTAGAAGCCTAATTTTATTACAATTTAATTCTGACACGATACTATATTTATTTTGACAATTAATTACTTTCTACCAAGTTATTGCAAATCTAGCAATGTGGGGAGGTTAGTAGGTGAAAGTATAATAACTTGATGTGTTAGTGACTGTCTTCAGAGATAGGAAGGAATAAAATTTAAGGTTCTATAGGGCCTGAATTGCTCCCACACATCCTTTGGTTTAGTTGTGAACTTTTAAAGTGTTTTGTATTTTTTTTCTCCAATATACTTTGAAAACAAATCTGAAATGTCAAATCTCATTTTTTGTGACAGGGAAGGGGTTTTCTTGGGCAGTCTTGTTAAATATCCCATGCGGGATTTTGCTGGTTTGGGTTTGTTTTGGTGTTTTTTTTTCCAGTGAGGTCTTAGACCAGGTAACTATAACAGTTGATGCTTCCCATCTCATTTAAATCTACCAAAGTAGTTACAGTCAGACTATTCTATTACTTGAATGAGAGAACAGTTGGCATTTCTTTACAGTGTAACCTTTATCGTGAGGGAGTACACAAATCAAAGAAATTAAGCCCTCTCACTGAAGGGGCTGACTCTCAACGAATAATCTATCATCTGTCTCTCCATCTATTTTATGGAATTTATTTGAAGCTCCATGGTGAGTGCTGAGGGTTGAATGTCAATGACAACCGTATTAAGCCAGCCAAGAATATTCATGAATATGCTTGTGCATAGTTTTCTGTTTCATTTCTCTGATAATTGGAACTACTTCTACTCATTTAACAGGAAACATTTAAACTTAAGAATATCTGCATAATAATCACAGAATCACAGAATCATCTGGTTGGAGGAGACCTTTAAGATCATCCAGGCCAACCATTCCCCCTGCGCTGCCAGGGTCCCTAAGCCATGTCCCTTAGCACCACATCTACATGTCTGTTAAACACCTCCAGGGATGGGGACTCCACCACCTCCCTGGGCAACCTGTTCCAATGCTTCACAATCCTGTCTGTAAAGAAGTTCTTCCCGGTATCTAACCTAGATCTCCCCTAGGTGCAACTTTAGGCCATTCCTTCTTGTCCTGTCAATTGTTATATGGGAGAAGAGACCAACCCACACTTCTCTACAACGCACAACCCTCTCCGTAAAGAATTTTTTTTCTAATATCTAACCTAAATTTCCCCTGACACACCTTAAGGCCATTTC
>NW_010431990.1:0-6175 GCF_000710305.1 Buceros rhinoceros silvestris
GCTCCAGATGCCACGCGGCTCCTCCCCAGCACCTTTATACGAGAAAATGATTTGGATTTGGGTCCACAAGGTTTGTTGTCATTTTTTATCTAGAACAAGACCATATATTTTTCCTGTGTCAAGCAAGTTACAAAATAAAGTGTCTTTTACAGCACAAAACCCAAGGATCTCATATGACTTTGTGGATAAATTTCAACATACATTCTGAAGAACAGGGTCTATGCATTATGTATTTACAAATCATTAAAAACCCGTGAATCCTTTGAGGCAAAATATAAGTAGAAACAATGCTGAAACTTAGGATTCTGTTCTGAAGTATGTTGCTGTTAGTTTTAAATACATGTGGTCTTGCCTCACAAAAGAAAGGATGCGGAAACCCAGAGACTCTAGAATCTACTTAAAGTCTAGGAATAACTATGAGCTTGTTGACTTTTTACAGATGTTAGCTACCTAAGAAATTCATCATATTGTAGCTCAATAAACAAAATTTTGCAAAAGAAATAGAACAAAATTAGAGGGGAGATGAAATACACAGGTAATTTTCAGTAGCAATGCTTCTGTGGATGCAGTTCTTGACTCCCACATGAAACACAGGAAGAATTCAAATTGCTGAGTTTCAGAATCATAATTCATCACAGGCTTTAGGACAAGACTGTTATTATTTCTCCAGCCCTCATGTAGTCAATACAGGCTGGAAAAAGAAACAATACTACTCATGAATTGGGATAGTTCAGTATTATACCAATTTGCTCATCAGAGCTAGTGAGATGGCAATAAATGCTTTTCTAGATGTAGGAGTCATACTGTAACACTTCTGAAGGAATAAGAAAGCTACTAGGAATCATATATATTACTAAGACAATTTTCACGATCACAAGTTGTTACTAATCTTACTGCATTATTAAACAGCAGGTTATTTTGTTTTCCATAATCCAATTATTTCACCTTCTGTAATTCAATCTTATAGATCTGCTCACTAAAAGATTTAGGAACAGCTATTCAAAAGGTATCAATGTGACAATGCTTGAAGTATTTATGTATATCAATTTAATGACACTTACATGCTACAATCTCAGCAATGTACTCTTACTGTTGTTTTTCTTTGTTGTTGTCAAAACCAAATTATTTGGAAAACTGATAAAAGCCTGACAAACTGTACTACAAAAAAGAAATTGAACACAATTTTCCAGAAACCACTAAAAGCTTAGAAAACACAAAGAATTCTTGATTAATGTCAAGCCACCTCCTCAGAGTCAATTCAGTTAGTCTGCTGGACAAGTAATTGCCGGTACAATACCTTAAAAGAAAACAAACCAGGTTTTCTTATTCCACAATTTAAAATGGAATTGCCTTCCCTGAGGAACAGAGGGAAGACAATTCCCAACTCCTTTCTCTCCCTCCATGGTACAAGGTCATTCATAGAATTTTTTGGGTTTTTGTGACAGTGCAACCCCCTGCCTGTCTGCATCGAGCCTGCACAAAAGACAGGCCTGCAGCAGCACCTGATAAGCATCTGGAGCTTCCCGCCTCCCCTGTCCTGAACCCCGTGCACCAAGCTTGCACAAAAGGACAAGCCTTGCCCCCCAGGGATGTGGCGCCTGAGAGTCTGAGTTTCATTAAGCTACATTCTGTCTGTGTTTCCTGAAAATGACCACATACCCCACATTCGATCAGGGTATAAATGGAGCCCCGCCGGAGAATCACTTTTGAGTTTTGGTTCTCCTCAGAGCAGTGGGTTATGCAGAGGAGACCTCTCCCCTCGGGCGTGGGATGCTAGACCGAGGATACTTCCTGAGACTTCTCTTCCCTCGAGCCTGGATGCTGGCCGAGTGTACGTGTCTAGGACTGAGTGATTCTTACCCCAGTGTTGGTAAGATATTTTCTTTCTGTATTATTAAGCAAAAGATTCTCCCATTTTAAGTGGCGGGTGTGCCGTTTTGGGTATAAATCTTCCCTTAGGGTAGATTTCTTGATTTTATGTGATGGGTCGTGTAGTAAAAATTTCTTCCACTGACATTCCGAATTTGTGTAGGCGGAGCACTAAGCAGATTGATTTGTAATAAATTTACGTTCCAGATTACAACTGCTTTCTGTCTTAAGTGCATTCTCGCCACAGTTTTCCTTTAAAAAAATTTCTTCCCAAGTAGCTTCAGAAATATGACGGAATTCAGTCTTATTCTACAGATGGTACATCTGTAGTGTTTACAACAAGGATTAAATACTAGGTGAGAAAGATCAAGTTGTTTATAAAGGGAAAACCATTAAATGTACAATAAGCTGACTATTCATTTTCTGGCAGGTAGTATGTCAATGTACTGGGACTATAGTACTTAAAATGCCACTGCAACTAAGTTACCAAATCATGATGGAATGTGAAATCAGAGTTGCATTTTCTTATTTCAGTGTAGTGATCAATACTTCAATGCATCTAATTGAGAGATTGGTCTGGTAACAGGAAGCATATTTAGAGAGGTTTTTGGTTTTTGTATTACAAGAAAACCAAAGGCTGGTGAATAGCTCTGGTTATTCTCTTAAAGTAGCACTTATTTATTTGTTTTGTTTACCCGAGTAAACATAAACATACATGAGGGTAAGTATACTTTTAAAAACTGCTTTTAGTTTTTTCTTTACTATGCATTTCTGACTAGACAGCTTTGAAACATGATGTTAATGAGATTCCCATCTTCCTGTGATAAAGTCCTTAACCCATATATTTGACACAGTTTTTGCAGTTGAAGTGTAAAACTGTTCACTCAAGGCTTCCATCAAAAAGCTGCTTATTTCCCAAATGATGGATGAACTTTAAAATGTCCCATTTTTAGTTCAGACATGCCTTTTAAAAATGTGAATGAATTTTTGTGATGATTAGTTGGCTTTAAACTTCATAGAGCAGAGGAAAGGAAATACTGTGAGGTAATATTTGTCATTAATAAAACATCAATGCCTTGAAAATATGTGAGGGGAAGATATAAATCACAATCCAACTGTTTCTGATGCAATTGAAGGCCATGCTGAAGACCGATTCTGTCCAATCTTTCTGTCCAGGGAGTTTAAGATCTCAGAATATAACTCAATTCAAAGATGTTGTCTCAGCACTCATTTCTTTACTAAAAATCACAGTAGAATTTAGAGATATGAAAGAAGCACAGAATGAAAATAATTGTTTATAATGTGTTATTCAGTGACTGATAGTCTGTTCCAAGTTTCTAAATGCTTTAATCAGAAGGAATTTGTTCTCTGCTAAAAAGGTTGGTTGCATCTTATTTGAAAAAAGGAATTGAACCATATCATAGGGGGAAATAAGAAAATGCAACAAAAATCTATTAATTATAAGTCTTTGCCCTTTTATAACATGTTTTTAAAGTTTCTGTCTGATCAAATGATGTAGTAAAGCAAGATACTTGCTTACTTTGATATGACAAACTTTGACTATGGTGACTAGTTTATACAGCATTTCTATAGATGAAGGTCAAAAAGTTTTGACCACTGAGGTCAAAAAGTAAGATGGACACATTTAAGAACCAATTACCTCTAACTCTTACTTTTCCTTAACAGAATTCTTCCTATGGGTTAGTAGAAATAGCATAAAATGACCGTGGCCAGGTGTGGCAGGACATAACACAATGACAGATCAGGATTGCATAGCAACAGTCACTAGTTTATTGATGCATGGAGCTTACTGTTCCCCGCTGCCTTCACATTAGGAAAAATAAAAGAGTAATGTAATAATATGCTTTTACTCTTTCTAAATCACCCATCTGCTGGCACTGATAATTTTCAATATGCACATTGAAGCAGGATATCTGAGATTCATCAGCAGGCTTCCTAATTGACTGAAAGAATTCATACACTTGTACTGGAAAAGTTTGGTTTAGTTATGACTGAAATTTGTATTTCTCTCATATTTCTCTGTCTTTTTACCATTTTTTCAGATGTGAAAAAATTCCTGAAAAAGTATCTCAGTTTCAACATGCATTATTCAAAGGTCACCTTGATTTGAAGCATAATATGTGACGATCATTATGCTAAATAATGTTTGCATTGAGGGTTAATCCATGGAGAAGAATGTGAGTTTCTCCTAATACGATTTAAAGAGCTAGAGCCTTTAGACTGCAGATTCTCCTCCACTGCACAGTTAAGTACAGCAGAAATAGGCACACTGGCAGTATTAGTCTGGACTGGGAAACAGTGATCTGAGTTCACAGGTTGTTCTCAGGCAACACAGACCAAGAACTGATAGTAGAAATTATTTACTGAATAATTTCAACAAATAGATACAAATAGTAAAGAAAAACATTACTCGAAGGAAATAATACCACAAGGAGTAACTCCCAAAAAACAACAACAAAATTATCATCAGACATCATTATTTCCATTGGAAAATGGTAGCACACAGTCTCAAATGAACATATACTAAATTTTAAATCATGCCTATTATATCTCCTGTACCTTGAGTTCATCATGGCTTGGCTTCGCAGACGAAGATTTGGGAAGGGCCTTACCCACGCTTACTGCAAGTGCGCTGATGGCTGAAAAGGCCGATGTGGCCTCCAATTGGGAGATTTGGAGACACACCATACATAACGCTGCTGTCTCCTTTGAGAGCACATGTAGAATCAGTCTCGAGGAGAAAAGACAACCCAGAAAGAACCGTGCCTCGACTATACCACCCAAGGAGACCTTCCGCTGTGCTCTTTGCAACCGGACTTGCCTATCCTGCATTAGCTTGAGTTATAACGAATGAACAATCAGATAGGATTTTATAAGTCATTCCACATTAATGTTAACATTTTAGGCCATGAGAGGAATTCAGAAATGCAAAAATCACAGAAAGTCACAGTCTTTTCTGCGTCGAATAGCCAAGACAGCAGTTCGATACAAGCAGATTGGATGGTCCAGAACTCCTATGCTCTTAGGAAATTTGTAGTGCTTTCCTCCCTTGTGCACAGTGTTCTGATCTTTAAACACTTTTTATCAGAAACATCTTGTAATGCCTATACTAAAGGCTTTGCATCTACCTGTAGCTTAAGTGTATTTTAAGTGTACGTACTTAAGTGTACCTTAAGTTTACTAACTCATTTGTAATAAGATTATTATGGTTTAAATAATGAACACTCTTATTTAGTTTCTCCACCTTCTTGTCATTTCTAGGCTGAACAACTTCTGTTCTTCCAATCTTTCCTCCTAAATCATGTTTTCTAAACTCTGGTTTTTCCTCTTTTTTTCTTTCTGACTGTCCCTTGTGGGTTTGTGTATTTTTTGAAACAGGGTAGTAAGAACCTGGGTGCTTCAGCTGAGACCTTGTTATGAGTGCTTCACACTTCTAATATGCAACCTTCCTGTTTATTCATCCCAGTAAGATCCTGGTTTTTTTGCAAATCTAGGGTCTAGGTGACAAATATCACTGACAGGTAACCAGGGATCATTATACCTTTTTGATCTAAAGAGTATTTATGTGTCAGCTGTGTTACTACTTTAAGAACTTGAAAAATCATTGGTTTTGGCTTCCTGCAGACATACACACAACAATAACATGTGCAATGATTGTGGAAGTTGCACCATAAAGCCAAGTATTTATGCCACATTAAAAAATAAAGTGATAGTGTTGCCTCACTGGCAGCAAAATACAGGCACTACTCATTTCTTACCTGGAAGAGGAAGAAGGACAGAAGCAGCACTACTGTGAATTGCTGTTGGAACCCACTGGCAGCAGCATCATGTACGTGAAGCAGGACTTGTCCTGAAAAGGAGAAAAATAGCAATAGGTCTCAATTATTTTTTTCCAGGAAAAGTTGTGTATACTGACTTATATGATCAAAGATAGTATGTGTTTCATTGTAAGGTGTATATTTTGTTAACAGCAATGAACAGCTAGAGTATTTTCTTTTCACCTGAGAAATTAAGCTGCCACATGGAAAACTAAAAATACTATTTAAAATTCCACTAAAAATATTTTAAAATATTTGCTTAGATCAGTCCATAGAGACTGCTCAAAGAGATTCCTTCAATCATTTGTTCATGGGTTTAAAATTCATAATGGTATTATTTCAGAAATTTCAACATTGGAAAAGTAGGAAAAGCTATATGGAAAAGTTCACAGGGCAAATACAACAGAATTATTTATGTTCATACAGAAAAAGCATTCTAAACATAAAGTTTTGGTCGTTTTTTTTTT
>NW_010431990.1:6333-7494 GCF_000710305.1 Buceros rhinoceros silvestris
TAAATCTGAAAGAATTAGTATTACTACAGCAACCAAGATCCAGTCCTGCATATATGCTCCACAAGGAATAGTAATTATTATCTCAGCAAGTAAAAATCAACAATGCTTAATCTGAATTTCAGGTGGAATACAGGACACAGGAAAAGGGCTTTTGTCTGAATAAGTGCAGACATCTGAATTAGTTATCAAAACACCCTTTACAATCACGAGGGATAAGTAGCCGTTTCTAGCGCCTGATTCAGCATATACTAAAATTACCTGTCCTGGTTTGAGCTAAAACTTCCTTGTTTTGTGAAATGGACAAATAGAATTATTCCATGCAGTACAATAATTCCACATTTAATTGGTTAAGGGAGTCAGGTGAATGTAATGCTACGTTGGGAGCCTTTAAAAGCGGCAGCTCGGGGGTGGATCTCTCTCTTGGACTCCGGACTGCGTTACAAAGGGAGCCCTCCTGTGACTCTGCTGGCTCGACTAGGCCCGACCTGGCAAATGACTAGGCCCGAGACCTGAGGGCCTGCACCTCCAGAGGACCTGAGGATCACAGACCATGAACTATTACTGCCGTGAGTCCCATCTGGAATCGGGTGAGAACATTCGAACTCCCTATCGTTTCATGCCAAGAGCTCTCCTGCTGTTAAATCTGCCCGCGGGGTTTCTTCCCCCGCCCCCATCCAGCCGCGTGGAAAGAACTTCACTTTCTCTGCCTGGAAGCAAGCTGCAAGGCCTTTACTCCCACCTCGCTGTTGGCTGCCTGCCAAGAACTGGCTGCCTGCCAAGAACTGACCTTGAAAAGAACAGACTGTTAAGAGCTTTGGTTATCCAAGTCCTCTCTTCTTCATTTTTTTTCCCTTTCTCGGTTTGTGCATATGTATAGTTGTGTACAGTTGTGTGGATTTATTGTTTATTAAAAGTTTGTTTCAGTTTCTCAAAAGCAAACCGAGGTGTGAATTTTCTTTTTTTCCCCTTAAACCCCTTCTATCTCTAGTGAGATAAAGGGTATCGTCAAGGAATTCGAGGAGTTACTACCTTGGTCCCTCGACCCTTAACATCACCTCAAATAGATCAGCTGAGCTGTGTACTAAAAATGCCTTTTTTTTTTTTTTTTTCCCTCCCCCTTGCAGACTGGAAAGAGAAGTGATGGTGATTGGAGGGAGAGAG
>NW_010431990.1:7576-19418 GCF_000710305.1 Buceros rhinoceros silvestris
TCTCCCCCTTGCAGACTGGAAAGAGAAGTGATGGTGATTGGAGGTAGAGAGATTTATATTGTCAGCATCTCACCTCAGGTAAAATTAATCCCTCCCAAAGCTGTTCACATAGAGTTGTTAAGCATCTGCTTTATTGGGTTTTCTAAGAAGACACTTGTGAACTGTGCAGGTTCTACCTGAAGGTGGATTTTGATCCTGGTGGAGAAAGTAATGGTGGCGATGGCTCAGAGATCTTCACAGGTGCCCTGTGTGTGCCTGAGTGCTCACTTGCACTGTACTGCACACATGGACTGCTGTGGACTGCTGCAGAACACTGATTTCTGTGAGGTGCATCTGCTTTCATGTAGAGCTAGTACCAGCTAGATAGCACATAAATTAATGCGCACTATATTCCCATTGAAGATCCTGTAAATAATGCTGGTTTTTATGACATCAGATTCGAATTCCACTCCTTCATACGTCAGGTCAATATGCAACTGATTATGGCGTGATGAGTGACTACCAGTCAGAAATTTCTGTTCAGGGTGCACAAAAGTCATGAGGGAAAATGAAAAATACATTGTAGATGATTGAAATAAAATTACAGGTTGGAATTTTAGGTTGAGATTATAGAATTACCTAAGCTAGCATTTTGGCCATGAAATGTCTTACATAATTTTTCATTGTGAAATTAATAAGGCTTGAGAAAGCCTTTTCAAGAGTTAAGTAATTTCCCAAGTTCAAAATGTAAGAAAGCTCCTTTATTTCTTCCAGGAAAATTATCCAGGGCAACTCCCAACAGATTTTAACATGCCTTTTCCTTTCTGTCATTGTGTAATATTTGATCATAATTCTCTATATGATATAAAGTGTTAAAAAACCAAAACAGATAAAAAATTAAAAATCCAAGTAGACTTAATCTTATGTGTACTGTGAAAGAACCAGCCTTTTACCTATGCGGAGTTGTCCACAGCTGAATGGACCTTTATTGATAAAAATCTCTGCTTAGAATGAGTGAAATATAGTCACATTGATCATACTAGAGCACTGCTCCCACCAGTAGATTGATCAAAAAAATAATAAGACTCTTGCGAATGGACTTGATTTGAAGTTCAGAAGCCAGGAAATATAGTCTTGGTTGTCCACTGGGTGATTTTATGGGAAGTATTAGATGTTACTTTTACTAGAATTTAAAATACTGCACAACACACCATAAAATTAATGAGGCAAATGTTTATATTTCTTTGAATATTTTTGTATTTTTGGTTGTATCTTCTTCAGGTAATCACATAGCTCTTGTTCTCAACACAACTAGCATTCTTTTACATACATATTACTATTCACTGTCCAGAAATGTGTTTGCTTCTTGGTTCTCAAGAGAAGATGTCATGTTACACTATTATAAAACTATTTGGAAGCTGTTTAAGTATAAAAAAGTCTTATATTTGAATATGGTTTGGCTATATACCTCTTCAAGGAGCTGATTTAAATAAAACACTGTCAAGTCTAAAAAATTGAGAATTTTAGAAATAATAAATATGCAGAAATATCCAGAAAGACTGCTTGACTTACCACACAATGTACATTTCTGAAACACGTCCACAGGCATCTGGCAATCCATCTGCACTGTAAGGATACTTATTTATGCAAAGAATTGCTTGCATTTATTTAGAAACTTAAAGCTCTTATAATATTCTGGCCCTTTAAAATTATTTAAAAACATTTATTCTTTTGGGGAAGGAGGGATTGAGAGACCTAGTTCATACGGGAAAAAAATCAGAGGTTTTGGTTTTTTTTTTTTTAATTTGCTATCGCTGATGAACTGAAAATAAGTTCCAGTTGTGGAAGCACTGTTCAAGTTTGAATTGCTTTAACAAATAAAAAAAATGAGCATGATACACTTTTAAAATAGTTTCTTTTTTCATTTATATAATATATCCTATGTTGTTGTATTAAATTATTCCCATCACTAAGATATTTTACCACTTCAAAAAAAAAAAAAAAAAAAGAAAATGCTGAGATGTTCAGAGACCTGGTTGAGCCATAAATTCACTGAAAAAACCCGACCTTAATTAAAGACAAAAACTTACTTAGTATGATGACCAAGATGAAAAAAACCCCACCCAGGTGAATTGAAGAATTATGTTTATTAAAAACTAGAAAGGCTTGATCATTATTGCTAATTCAACCTAAGTTGAACTCAGAAATATGCAGATGCAGATGATGCATTTCAGCATAAGACGGGCAATAAATAACAGGTACCTTATACACATACAAGCAGCAGCTTTGTGTACACACCTTTAGTCTTTGTTTGATTGTTTTGTGCATGTCCATTAAGTCTCATAATTTGATATGTAACTAATGTAATTGTGAATAAAGACAGGAAAATAACACATTCCTAATCACATTCCTTCACAACAGTGCTGAGAATACGAGCTTTAAATTAATGTTGTTCCTTCTTAAATTGGGAGAAATGACATCCTTAAAAACACACAGTTAAATAGCTAAGCCTTGGAATTTTTTCCCTAAGAGAATTCCATTTCAGAAACACTATTTAGCATTTTCTACAGCTAGTGTTATTATTTTATTTGCATTCTTCTCTAAAAATATGTACTATCTGTGATACCTTTCAAAATGTAAATATCTCAGTCTGATAAATGTCAGGCCTTTTGTCATATCTGCTGCATCTCATTACTACACCCCATCCTTTTCCTCTTTCTTCCCATTTTTTCCTTGATTTCCAGCTACTCTCCTTTTCTTAAGGACAATGAAGACACTAACTTGGTATAACTTAGGATCATAGCTAAGTTTTGTTGACTAATGATCAAGTTTTGCTTGCCTATCCTCCCGGTTGCAGTCAGTGCCAAGTGCAAAACTCTGAAATCTACCTTAGTGTTCTTCTGATTCTTCTGCACATTATTTCCTTTTTATCCTGATCTTTCTTAGGTTACCTTTAGGAAGAGTTTGAGTAGTCTTAAAATGAAATTATTATTATTGTAACAAATGTACTCAGTTTTAATAAAAAGTGAACTATTATATTTTGTATTTGATGAGAGCATATGCAGGTACTAAGGTTCATTTGCAAATATCAGAATTTCCATTCCTTATTTTAAAGCAAGAAGGTTAATAACATAGAACAATTAAGCTTTCCTTTTACATATTTGTAAGTATAAAACTGGGTAGTAGGTGTAAACCTTTAAGCAGTTAAGCAGCATTTTCTATGAATAAAGATGAAATTAAAGAACAAGAGAACTCTTTTATCCAATTTTTCATGGCCTATTATTAATCATTGTTAAGGAGACACTACTGTGTGTTAAAGGAGTCTTATACACTGAATACAATGCTTTGAAGTACTGAATTAGTCTATTAGATCTGGAGAAATTTGTTCTTCATTGAAATAGTTCCCTAAACCACTTTAAGATATACAAAAGCCAGAAAACTAACATTTCGGTTTTTTCACAATACCAGTTCTATGTAATATTGAAGACTGTCATAGCTGAAAATATTATTATGTGACTTCTACGTCTGGACTGACATTGAAATCTTTAAAAGCATTTCTATCAGAGAACATCAAACAATTTTGATGCATGTACAAAAAAATCTTATTAATTTGAACATGAAGAGAATGACAGCAAGGCAGTAGTGTATTATTTAAAATCCATAGGCATTTCAAAGGAAAAATGTAAAATAGTGCATTAAAAGTACAATCTGTGCATACTAAAAATTCTAAAATCTCTTTTATATTCCAGGCAAGAAAAAGATGTGTGAAAATGTTGAGGCAATACAGGACACATAATGCATAAAAGTTTGGTTCTGTTTCAGAGAGAGGACAGAAGCAAGGGATTAGTTTTCCTTGTTTAAGTCTGCAAGAACTGTCCCGTCTTCGAACAAGAATATTAACAAAAACCGAGGAGACGTTGCAGCAACCTGTTTCCATCCCAAATGTGTGGTGCAGGTTGGTGTTGCACTTTCATCACAGCCTTCTTTCAGGACAGACACCAGTGGGAGTACACAGTAAGAGCACTAGCACCTGACACACACCTGAAAGAAGGCTGCTATATACAAGTAAATCCACACACCTGAATGTGTGTCTGTGTATATATATATATGTACATACACATATCAACATATAAAACAGACATATATATGTATATACATACTGATACACACATATATATTAATGAATTTTTTTGGAGAGACCAGCTTGTAGTAGATATTTTCACTGTGCTCTTGCAGGCTCCAATAAATAATAAGACTATAAAAACATTTAAGAATTATAATTATGCAGTGGGCAGGCTTGCAGAATATCTTGAGCCATGTCTTGATTGTTATCTTAAAATTCAAATGCTTGAAATTCATTTTTGCCTGCTTAGCTTGCTTACTGTGGAATAATTTTAGGACATTACTGTGCTGACTGTTATAAAACAATAAAATAGAAATAAAAATGCTAACAAAAGTATTCAGCTCACCAAAAAATACACTGATTTTTTAAAAAATCAATGGTATGCTAATGTTTTTGCTTGTTTATTTGTTCATTTAAAGCAATTTAAATACTAGTTTTGATTAAGGATACCATAATATACAGAAGATAAAACAAAAGGCTGCCAAGGGAAAAAAGAGAGCATGTATACTTATGATGTCCATTTTTTAAAAAAAAAACTTTAAATAAAGAAGGAAAGACATATGTAGCAAAATGTTATGTTCAGCAGATGGAATGTATCTTCAGGCACTGTTAAGGGTCGAGGGACCGAGATAATAATAACTTTAATAACTCCTTGAATCCTTAACGATTCCTTTCTGTCCTGCTAGAGACAGAAGGGTTTTAAAGGGGAAGGAAGAAATTCACACCTCGGTCTGCATTCGGAAAGCTGAAACAAACTTTTAATAAACAATAAAACCATACAACTATACACTATTATATATATAGGCACAAACCGAGAAAAAGGAAAAAGGAAAAAAAATCTGAGGGAAAAAAAAAGACTCAGATAACCAGAGTTCTTAACAGTCTGTTCTGTTCAAGGTCAGTGTTCTTGGCAGGCATCCAGCGGCAAGGTGGGAGGAAAGACTGCAGCTGCAGACAGAGAAAGCAGAATTCTTCTCGTGGCGAGACGGGGGGGAGAAACCCCATGGGCAGATTCAATAGCAGAAAAGCTCCCTGCTCGAAGCAGCCAGGAAATTAGAATATTCTCACCCGATTCAGACAGTACAGGACTCACGGCGAAGCAGTTCAGAGTCTGTAGTCCGATGCAGGCCCTCAGGTCTCGGTCTGGGTTCGGCCTCGTCGGGCCTAGCAGGCCTGGTTTCGGCCTGGTCCCACGGCAGAGCAGATTTGTGGGAGTCCTCTCTTCGTGAAGTCCGGAAGTCCAAGAGAGAGAACACTCCTCCGGCCTGCAGCTTTTAAAGACTCCCCACGTAACGTTTCACCTGACCTCCTTAACCAATTAAATGCGGAATTATCGTATTTGCATGGAATAATTCTATTTGTCCATTACCCAAAACAAGGAAGTTTTAGCTCTAACCAGGACAGGCATATACCTGCCATACTCCTTTATAGCATTAAGATGAATCATACCTGATTGTGTATATAATCCTCTTATAGAATTAATATCACATATAACTCACAAAACTAAAGTGTCCTCTATCAATTTGTGCTATCGTATATTATAGAACTAGTTTTGCTTTTATTTCGATTGCTTAGGAATTTAGACTTTAGATCTAGAGTATCTCTTTGGCTTTTTAAGAATGATCACATGCTACTTTCAAAAAAAGGGGAAAAATTGCTGTAGTTCTCTAACTACCTGGTTATTGCAAAAATAGAGGTGGATGTCATGACTTTGTTACCTGAAGCAGATTTTAGTTGCACCTTGTGGAACAGCATGGTATACTTGATAACAAATACAGCACATATACATCATTCCATGTGGAAATATTACTGAAGATAAACCCAAATAGAAGAATACCAAAGCAGGCATTGGAATTACAACATACTCTTAATTCCATGATGTAATTAATATGGGAACTTGTAAATATTATAGAATCCACACGAAGGTCATTAGTGACAAAACTGATTACACGAAGGGCATTAAATGAGATCTGTCTACCCCAGGGCTCATCTGCTGGTGCTATGTCTCGGTGTTGTTCGTTATAGGTGTATGTGCAAGATGTTGCCACTGAGTGTTGACTGGCTGTTATCTTCCTGTTTAAGATGGTTTTCTCATCCTCTCTTGCTTTGTGTTCACATTATGTAGAACTTAAGGACCCTTTAATAGGTATTGGTATAATAAAGCTACAATGGAAATATTTACTGAAGAGACTGGTAAAGTCTTTTAGTTGATGAAAACTTCCTATCTATTCCTACAAAATGCTGGAAGAGGATTCTCTGTTCCTAAGCAGTGGTAGAAATTAAATAGAGCCTGCACTCTTTTTAAGTAGACATGTACACTACACATGTGCTAGAAGGACATTATGCTGATACCTCAGCTTTATGGGAAATCTGATATATTGCTTTCTATTTTACATTGTCAACCTAGTAACCATCAGTTCTTTTGCCTTGTAACATCACACTCTGAAGCATGCTTGGTCAGATTGTCTAGTGTTAGAGAAACAAATGAAAAACATGTTGAAATTATTACTTGCTAAAGAAAATAACAAAGAGTAAATTAGGTCAGGTCTACATGCTGTTAGAGCACTGTTTGAACTCCATTACTTTTTTTTTTTTTAATCAAATGCTTTATAATTTCATTATATGTAACGGTATGATTAAAAAAAAAAAACCAACCTGCTCACATATTACATTTTATTAACTATTTTATTATCATATTGTTATGCATATAGAAAATACACTGAGTATATATGGAACAGTGGAAAGACACTTTTTTATTTCCTACCAAAAAGAAAAATAAATCCCTTTTTGTGCAATCCCCAGTAGGGTCTGGCAACCATATTCTGTCTCTGTGCCGCGTGGTTTTCCTAGATATCTTAATTTATCATTTTTTCTTATCTGTATTCATTGTTCTGCTAAAAGAATTTAAAATATAGACAATTTTATGTTTTATTAATAATGCACAAGTAATTACCTCTGATTAGAAACATTGTAAGAAATATTCTGGTGTTTGTTTTGGGTTTTGTGGGATTTTTTTAAAGTTTCAGTAATTATTCCAATGGAAGATCTAAGGCTATCTGTTGTTATTCTCTTAAAGATTTGTACCTGACACACTAGGTCAGATTTTTCTCTGCTGCTAGATTTCTGCTATTTCAGGAGATTAAATTAGCCGAAGAAATATTATCCCAAGGTCATATGTATCCTTTAGCTAAGAAGATTCAGTTAATGAAATTACTTATCTCACACATTCTGAAAAAAAAAAAGACAGATAGATAGAGACATCAATTTCCAAATTATTTCCATTTAAAAAAATAAGATGAGATTGCATAAAAAGATTTTCCTTAGGATAAATTTTCAAAAAGTGTATTTTTGATTAGTGAGCGAACCAGACGTGATCTCTCTGTGTGGTATATGTCAGGTAAAATATGTCAAACAGGACAATGTGTAAATGCCACAGCTTTTGGAAGTTGAGAAAAATTTTTTAAAAGTCATCAGTCTCTGTAGCTTGAAGCCTTCAGGAAACTATGATTTCTCTTAACATGTGGTTAAGCTGTTTGCCTTTAGCATATTGTCATTTTCTAACAGAGGTAGCAGAAGATAACTGCTGTATCACCAAGAAAATCCTACCACCAGTGCTCCGAAGAGTTGTTCAACATGTACTTGCATTATATTAAAACTGTCTGAAACATTTACTTAAAACCTCTGAGCTATTTTATACATTTCATAATAACACCCCTTCCACTAAGTTACACCACAATTTAATTTGATCTCTCTGCCAATGATAATTTTCAGTTGGGTACAGAAAAATACTCAATTAAAAAAAATCTGCCAATTTTTTCCCAGGAATTTTGCAATGAAATGTATTTTTCTCAAAAACAAAGGAAATCCTAAACAAAAATAAGTTAGTCAGTCTAAAATAATATATTTTACATGAACATGTTGGTCTGCAAAAAAAAAAAAAGAAAAGAAAAAATAACAAAAAATATTCTACCCTGAAAAGACACAAATGCATTAATAGGAAATAATTTTCTTTGATTCATTTCCATAGCTTTAGTGCTTCTTTTTTTGGTGATAAAATGCAACAAAAGTTTGAAAGATGTCAGTTCCACCCCATACAGAGTGGGACTTTGAAATCTCACATTTTGCCAAAAAGCGTCTCCATAACTGAGTTCTAGCAAACTCTCAACACAGCTGAAAAGCATAGTGATTTACAGAAGCTGACCTGATTAAAAAAAAAAAAAAGTTGTAACCGCTCTGCATTTCCACTCCTGAATTATTGCTGTTGTCCAAAGCAGCCAATTGTTTTATTTCTGCACAGTGAACTTGACATAATTGTCATGGTTTAGGATTTGGCATGGTTTCAGCAGCAGGAGGAGGAAAGCTGCTGCCTTTGTTTGGTGTGGTTTAGGTGGTGGGAAAGGTTGCTGCTGGTGTGTTTTCCGTTAAAGGTGAAATGCATGAAATGCACTCCGTGACTCCAATTTGACTCCTGCCTCTGGCCTGGGCTGTGACAATCAGCACCTCTGTGAATAGGTCTGTTTAAGGGGGGAAACACTTTTCATTTTCCAGCGCACTCTTTTGTTGGGGCACCTAGTGCCGAAGAAGAGAACCAGTCATGTGGTCGCCAAAGTAAACACGAAAAGCTTACAGTATACATGCTGAGATTCTTCCTCCGGACTGTGGAAAGTTGATTAACCCATTGAGGGCTGGTGGGAGACGTGAAAGGCCAGAGGGACAGAGGCCTGGGGGCAGAGGAACAGACACCAGACTCCTGAAAAATCTGGTAACTTTAGGTTATGGCATTGGGTCAGCTCTGCACTGGGGTAGTCAACCCGGGCAGCAGCCCCTCCACATAAACAGGAGTCATTCATGCCAGACTGTGACCTGTGAAGAAAAAAACTGTGAGGAATGTTTTCTATGGAGCAAGAATCTAGAACCTCATGCAGAAGGATAAAAAAGTGACTGCACTCACCCGCCATTCTGTTTCCCCCAACCCCTCGCAGCAAGTGTGGAGGGAAGAGGTAGTAAAGTAGGGCATGGGAAAAGGGGAGGGGTGGAGAGAAGATATATTTAAGATCATGTTGTTCTCTCTTTCTGTCCTACCCTAATTTAATTGGTGACTTGTTTGTGGTTTTGTTGTTTTGAATGTAATTGATTTTGTTTCCCCTAGTTGAGTCATAAGCATCCCTTATCCCCTGCCTTGACCCTTAAGTAGTTGTTTTGTTTTCTTCTCCTGGAGGAGAAACACAATTGTGTGGCTTTAGTTGCCTGCCGGCAACTAAACGGTGAATATGATAAACCAGACTGTGACTAAAAAGGTCAAAAGTCCATATACAGAGATTATCTGGCCTCAACTGGTTTACCACTCTTTGTAGTTTTCCATCATTTGGGTGGACAAGTAGATATTGTTTTGAACTTAGAAGGAAGGAAACAGTCTGGGTAAGAAGAAAACATAGGTAAAGAAAGGAGAGGAAATGAAGAAGAAGGTTGCAGCAGGAAGGAACACAAGTGCAATTGTTTGCAAGAGATTCATACTACAGCTATTTGAAGATGCTGATCTTAGCACCTCCAGAACAGTTACAGAGAGTAATGATTAAAGTTGCAAAGGATACAGAATAACAGGGAAGTACAGCTTTCAAAACTGCTTTTCCCTCTCTTTAAGAATGGCAAATCACTTGCCATAGTTAAAGCTCTAGATTGGCTTCAGCTGAGGGCCAGCATTACTTTAGGAGAGGCCAATCATACATTAAGGTAGTGATCAGGATGCATCCTGTCAAAGCTGCATTAAAATAAAATTGCAGTGTTTTTCTTCATTGTTATTACTGTTCAAAACAACTCAGCAAAATACAGCTCAGTTCTGTCTTATTTTATTAGACATAATGCAAGTCCCTCATGAGCTCATCTTTAATGAAGAAATATTTATTTCAGTAACTATAGTAGTTTGCAGCTGTAAACAATAAACCTCCATGCGTAAAGAAAAGGAAGAGAGTTAGAGTAGTTTTGTAACTTCACAGGCTTAATTTTATCCACCAGATCTTCACAAATATCATTTTCAAAGACCAGGACAATATAACTTGTTAATGTTGTCTGCTAGGCAAATAAAAAGTTACCCTACCAAAAAGGGAGAGAGAATTTGAGTATATGTGACCAAAGTTAGGTGTATTTAATCACACTCTGCTGTGATTGAAATTATATATTAAAAACTACAAATTACGTTTTTGAGATAAATTCAACTGTAATCTGCAATCCTTATAAGGAAGCAAGTTATGCACAATCCATCACCTTTTAGTTGAGTTATACAATAAAACACTCTTACACGGGACCCTCTTTGCCGTGGGGAAAGAGCTTGCGTGCCCTTGTGAGGTTGAGAGCTGTGCTGGTGGTGGCATATGCCTTCAGTAGGGTCTTCCAAGCCAGACAGGTCTCAACTGAAGGGTCAGACAAAAAAAAGTGTGTCCATGGGCAGGATGGGCTCACTAGCCTTCGGGCAGCCATCCTAGGAGGGCAACTCTAACCTCAAACCTGGGCAGACGGAGCTCGTTTAGCCTTGTAAGGCATCCATCTAAGAGAAGGACACTCTAATCAAACTTACAACCTGAGGACTTTGCTGTCAGCGTCCAAGCTCGCTAGGCCCTGGCAGATGAAGCTTAGGTGTAAAGGGTGGAGTCAGTTCCGCACACGCTGCGCCTCACCTAAAAAATCCACCGCGCAGGCCCAAAGGGTGTATTCATGTTTGCAAAGCCCTGTAGCACATTGACCTTTTCAGCCATCAGTGCACTTGCAGTAAGCTTGGGAAAACCCCTTCCCAAATCCTCATTTGCAAAACCAAGCCATGATGATGATGACGATAAAACAGCTAAACAGCTCTCTTTCAAAATAACTATATAAACGTGGTCTGCACAATTATCTAAATGTGTAATTTCCCTTATAGTGATGATGAATGTTGAGTAATTAATTCTAATGTAAATTAAAAACATAGTTTGTTTTTTTTTCCCAAAGGAACAAATGAAAATGTAAATTCTAATCTCTACTTCATTACAGTCTGTAACGATTTTGAGGATATTTCTTTGTTTAGATGGGTGGATTAAGACTGTTTTTTCCGAACTGTGATGGTTTCTCATTTGGGTATTACGTATGCTGTTCACACTTTTAACCATGGTCTCCTTCCAGATTTGAGTGTGGAAGACTGAAGAAGAAAGCATATCATGAAAGCAAGAAAGTCCATGTGCAGGACAAAATTGTCATCAAATATTTATCTAGAGAAATGTAGATATTGGCTGCATTTGAAAGGTCAAAGCTGATCAGTCAGATCCTGTATTTCCTGACCCGACTGAGTTTTTCACTTTATTCTGTGGACAGATCACTTGGTGGACAAACTGAGAAGCAGGTGAAGTTTCCATGTGGAATTAATTCTGGCACGCTTGATTACTGCAAAGTATCTTCCACACACACAGACGAGTCAAGGGTTCTGTCAGCAGAATTTTCTTGTTAGCAGGAAAGATGGCAGAAACAAGGTCCAGGTTTGACAGGTAAATAAGAAATCCTAAGGCTGAGTGCTGAGGTACTGAAATTTTCAAAGACCAGTATGAGGACACCAATTTTTTTCTGAAGTATGTCAGTCAACCAGTATGGACAGATAGAAATATATCCAAAATCCTTTGAAATCAATGGATGTCATCATAGAGCTTCAACAGATCTTTGTACCGTAGATCTTCATGTGATCTGAGACTTTGTTAAGGGTTGAGGGACCGAGGTAATAAT
>NW_010431991.1:0-1186 GCF_000710305.1 Buceros rhinoceros silvestris
TTGATGGAAAACGATAGTGAAAAACTTAATTTTCAAAAAAACAGCACAGAGCCCTGGTGAATCATGTGGAAGCAATTGAGTTGGGAAAGTAGAAAATATCCACAGGTTTGAATATTAGTTAACTTTGCTAAAAATGCCTTGCCTGCCCTGTCTTTGAGTTGTTAAAAGCTCTAGGTAAACAGGGTCTTATCACTTGACGCCTCATCGTTTGGGACAATATAAAGAGGAGAAGACTATTGTCTTTACAGCCACGAGGGAGGATGTCGCTTAACTGGATCTGAGTCATAGATACAAAAGATAATGACCAGCCCTCCCCGAACTGCGCCTGCTTCATAGACTGTTGAATATTACTTTCTCCTCCCAGGGGAGGCATAAGTCCGAGTTAATGAGACATGCGATGCATGACGTTGTGTGACCTGTAACATGTGAGAAGACTGCGCATGTGCAAAGGGGAGGAGACCTAATTTACATCAAGAGCGGGATAATCTAATACATATGTGCCAGGCGGTTGAGCAATCCTTTGAATATGTACGTTTTACTGCTTTAAATAAGAGGCCAAAGCTGCGGCGTGGTGTGCAAGCATCCTTAAGGGTACCTGACCCTCGCTGCACCCGACTCTATAGAGCTGGAATCACAATAAACAGACCTGCTGCACAATCAGTTTTGATTGCGGAGTTTTTTCCACGCATCACAATGAGGGGGAAAGTCTCTCTCGTGACTCTTCCAGGAACTCCTGTTGATCTGCTGGTGGCTCCTGAACTAGAGAACAGCCACCACGGGTTACGGAACTCTCGCAGATACAAGCTCTCACAACGAGGTGTCTGTCTGTGAAAAGGAAGCAGACAAAACACGCGCCGATGTGACAATCGCTGCAGGGAGATGACAGTGTGTCCAGACCACAGTTCTGCTTCTGCATGTGTTTATGGGGCCAATTATTATCCTAATCATGCTGATTATGGAAAGGATCCTTAAAGGATCCTCCCGAAAATAGACATAATTTTCTTTGTAGGACTGAAATGTAAAGCGACCTCAGCACAAACAAACCTCAGACCTTAGGTTAGAGCAGCAGCTCCGTCCACGAACTGCATTAGAATTGACCGAATGACTCAGGCAACTACATTTGCTCCCGCTTATTAACAACACCCCCCAGCCTCCCCTTGCACAAAAATCTTTGTGCAAGTGAGGA
>NW_010431992.1:0-41656 GCF_000710305.1 Buceros rhinoceros silvestris
GCAGATCAACACACCCACCCAGCTTGGTGTCTTCCAGATCATTGATAAAGGTTTTAAAGAGAATAGGCCCTAATACTGAGCCCTGGGGTACACCACTGATGACTGGCCACCAACTGGACTTGACTCCATTCACGAGCCCTCTCTGGGCCAGCCATCCAGCCAGTTTCCTATCCAGCAGACAGTACGCTCATCCAAGCCATGAGCAGCAGAAAGCACCACCTACTCCAGAGTCTTATTTTCTACACCTTCCTTCAGAACACTGGTTACTGTAAGGTAAACACCAAGTATTTTAAGAATTGCAGGGTATGTTAAGAAACATTGCCAAATAATTCAGTCTCCAAATTCTGCTTTTAAAAAAATTAATACTTTAGTGGGAACTGTTGCCTGAACTCTAACTAGCTACTTGAAAACAAAAAAGCATCCATACTATTTATGGAGGAACTAACATTATGTGCTCCCTTCCACTGTTTGAGCAGGAACGCGAGCAGGAGCGGAAGCAGGACTTTTCCCAGGACTTAAGGGCTTAAGCTAACCTAGTAGCTCCTGCTGCATTAGAAGTAAGAGGTTGGAATCTCATACATATCCAAGAGAAAAAAAGCAAACATAAAACGAAATGTTTCTTGTAGCAGCTAAAATGTGTTTCAAAACCATGACACACTGGTGAATGAAAGCTAAGCAGAAAATTCTCAAGTTATTGTTCAGTATAAACCCTTTTAAATGTCAGCAACTGGTATTGATTACAGACTTAAAAAATAACTATGTAGGGTTGTTAAAACTGAAACATTGTATATACTGCAACACTAGACTCAGAGATGATTTCAGAGAAAGGCAGGCTTTGTAGTAAACATTCCAGTATTGACTCTATGTTTTCCTAACACTGGACTGCATAATATGGCTCCCAAGAGTAAAGGTGAAATACATGAACCCCAAACAATCATTAAATCCTCTCTAGAGGCTAGGCAGGAAGGAGATGAGCTCCTACAGCTGTCTCTAAACAGCTCCTCTGTCGTCTTTGCTAGAACTTGCAGGATGATCTGGATATGAGCCAGCATGATACGTGGCTCTTTAAAACTCCATTTATATTTACGGCTCTGTGCTGTCCTTTGGCAGTGTCTGTCACATTCACCTATGCTGAGTACTACTTTAGATTGTAGGTTTTGGCTACTAAAACCAGGGAAATTGCTTGGTATGCAGTATGATAAGCTCTGAGCAAGAGTGGCAAACCTGGAAAGATACATTTATGCATCAATATCTTCATCCAGTATGAAAGCGGTCCCCAACCTAAAGCCTATAGGTTATATGCAAGACAGTCCAATGCTGTTTTAGGTCACCAGCCATATAATATTAGAGTTGAGTGAAGAGGGAGGAAGAAAACAAGATTTTACTCTGCAGCCTCATATTTGCAAAGTGTTTTGCCTATAGATCAGCAAGTTGGGGATCACTAAGCAAGCTCTCTTGGTTATTATTTACTTAACTAGATTGGACCATACCCAAATGACCAGAAGGAAAACACTGAGAGGTCTGCCTTGCCCAACTGAGAGGCTAATTAAGCACTGTAAAAACCCTAGAACTTGCAGGAAAGCACATGTAATATTATCACGTACATGATTTACAAGAACAAACTAATTCCTTGCTATGAAGCTATAAAGAACAGAAGGGAGATCTCTAGCTAATTAGGTTAATATCAGCTTATGGCTTCATGTAGAAGGACTGATAAAACAAAACCAGCTAGAAACAAAATATTTTTCTCCATGATCATTTTTCCCTTTTCCATCTTTTTCTACAACTTTTTGTACTTAAGATTCTACAACATTATGTGCTTTGAATCTACCTCTTAATTAGAACAGCAATTGCTAAATTTTGGTTTTTTCCTTGTTTCAGGGTGCTGTTCAGAACAGTCGGAAAAATCATAGAAATTACTGCCACGAACTACAAATGCTAAAATCTGAATATTTCATTCTAACTCTACAGCTAAAAAATGTGCAACTCAAACTCAATGCTGTGGCTCCGTGATCTACTTTCAACTTTCTAACTATGAAAAGATAATTACTTTATGCTTTGAGTACACGATTTTTTTCCCCCCCTGGAACTCTCCTTTCTTCACATTCATTCCTTTGGAAAGGGCATCCAGATAAAAAAGGTAGCTATTTCAGAATGTAATACTGAAACCTTGTCAGAGTGTATGTACTTGCGGTGTTACACAGCCATGCTTAAGGAATGCAGGGAAGCCAAGTATTTCCAGTAACAGACTTGAGCTTACTGAAAAAGATACTTAAGATTCCGCCATTGCTATCAGAAAGAAGTATCCTTAGCAAAACACAATGTGATTAGAAGCAATTCAGCCTGGGCAGCCAGAATCCTCTTGACAGCAGATAAAATTCTAAGCTGCTAAACAACGGAGAAGCTGCTCTGATTTTTAGTATCTTCTAGTTAAGTGTAATGGGGTTACAATCCTGTGGGTTAGAATTAGTTTTAGACAGGGAAAATATTTTAGCCACCAGTTCTCCCACAAGCCACCAATCCAGAGAGACGAATGAAAAAAGAGATGACATGAAACCAAAAGTGTATGAGTAACATTTGTGTTTTTCTTTACCTTGAGCTCATCTGCATCATAAAAGTCTATGCGCACAGCAGGGACCATCCATGTCTGGAACAGAGTTGCCAGGATCTGTTTGGCAATTGAATCTGCGATGAGGTGGAAGTGGAGTGGGTTTCTCCTGATATGAGAAGGGAGAGAAATGCATTAGTTCAAAGGTTTCTAATTTCTATTGTAAAAGGACAACATCAGAACTTAGAAAGCTTTATCTATGTCTAAGGTCTCAAGGTAAAGCATACAGCATGTTCAGTGGAGTCCTACTCCATGGCCAAAATGCTGAGACATTTACAATTTGAATAAACATGACAATAACAGAAATACTGGATCAGATTCTGGGTGGTTGTAAATAAATATAGTTTCTTCTGCTTCTGTGGAATGAGGTGATTTAGAACAACTAAGGACCTGGTCCCTTCTAACGGCTCCTTAAAAGAAGGCCAAGTTAATCCCCTTTGAGGACTTGAGCTGTGAAAGTGATTGCTTTCAGTTTCTAGGTCAACCTGGTAATTTATCTTTGTGGTAAGAACAGTTGTCTGTGGAGAAGTGGAGGTGGAAGGAAAGGTTAAAAATTAATCATCTCAGTGAAGTGAAATTCCAGAACTGTTGAATTGACATGCGTCTTTTCTACAAAGCAAACTTGGGGTATCAACAGCTGTCCAATGAGAACCCAAAATCAGATGTTCCAGGCGAGTGCCTTCTAGCTACTGGCATAGTGAATAGAATGAAAATTGTAAATCTCCCCCCATCCTTGCTCCTAAGAGGGAAGGAAGGTTAAAGAAAAGTGGGAAGAAAGAAAATACTTCAGAACATCAGATTTGGATTCACCTCTGCATTTATAGGACTTAGGCTAAGCAAAAAACTTCAAAATGAGGTGAGTGAAGCCAGTATCAGCGAAAGTTGCAAGGTTTAACAAAGTGCATGGATTTTTCTATAGTAATGGGAACTTGGACATTACAAATACCATGTTTAAATCCCTTAACCTTGATTCTCTCTTTGAGGGACAGTAAGCAACAAAGTCTGGTCTTTACTCAACTTGCATGGTAGGAGTATGAAAACCTGCCAGTGGAGGTTGATTACTATCTGTAGTCTTCCATGTTCATCCCTAGCTTAGCAACTTTCCATCTCAGCAGAGGACAGAGCTTGCAAAAGCCACTACGATGACAGATGGTTCATTTAGACTTTAGCATTGGCTCAACCTTTCTTCGATCCCTAAGGTGGAATAGTGTAGTCTCATTTCCGTGAAATTTATCAAGGTAAATGGGTGTACTTGTTAACTGGTGGTTTTTATCTAAAAAGAGAAGCCTTTAGTTTCAGATGCTGATTGAAGTGGGAGATGACTGATGCTACTACATTCTGCAATGTGAATAAGAAGTGAGAAAATCTATGAGAAGTGAGGAAATCTATGTTAGTTCCGGCCCATGTACTTCCATTACACTTTCGGGCTTAACCCAAAAGATGAAGGTCATTTCTTCCTCCATTTCCTGCAATAATGAACAGTATGTGCCTTTTCTTTAATCCTACTCTTCTTGCTCTGAAGAGTAATACTGTTTCTCACTGAACAAAGTCCAAAAGGAAACATAAAAATACATCTAACGGTTCATAGTATCATAACACACACGATGACTGATGCTACTACATTCTGCAATGTGAATAAGAAGTGAGAAAATCTATGAGAAGTGAGGAAATCTATGTTAGTTCCGGCCCATGTACTTCCATTACACTTTCGGGCTTAACCCAAAAGATGAAGGTCATTTCTTCCTCCATTTCCTGCAATAATGAACAGTATGTGCCTTTCTCTTTAATCCTACTCTTCTTGCTCTGAAGAGTAATACTGTTTCTCACTGAACAAAGTCCAAAAGGAAACATAAAAATACATCTAACGGTTCATAGTATCATAACACACACATCAGCAGAAACGAGATTGTTGTGAGAAGCCATGTATGGTTGGATTTTGTTAGGAATACTGCACATAAGATCCAATCCAGTACACAGATATGCCAGTGAAGCTCTTGCATTGGCTTCAAGGGCACTGTCGATCAAATTTTGTACTTGTAGGAAAGACAGAAAAGGGCTAGTTAGAAGCCTTATATGTGAAATAATCATGATGGAGGAATAAGCCCACAGCTGATCTGCATTTAACAATATCCAAAATACTAAGCCACAACATGCTTTCCAAAAAGACAAAGGTCTTTCCATATCCAGCTTGCCCTGGAGTGACAGAGGGAGAGGGAAAAGGCATAGGCTGCCAGCTGCTGAGTGTCCCACTACTAGGCTAAAGGGTTCGCAGCAATTATATCTGCTTCACCAGCCCAGCAGGAGAGAAGAAGAGGACATCCTGGCTCATGCAGATTCCGCAGTAACCAGGCACCTTGCCAAGAAAAAATTGGGAAAAAGCAGTGATCAGGAAATACATTTCATTAGCAGAGAAAAGGACAAGAGAAATGAAGCACAACACCAGTGGCTTTGGGTACTGGCAAAGCAGTATCGCCAGCAAATAGGTGTAGAATGTCAACATACACATTCTACATAGGTCCCTCTGCTTAGCAGGGTCTGAGTTTGTATCTGGCAGGACTATTTCCCAGCTGGCATTCTTTAGTAATTTCTTTCTTTTTCTGTTCTTCAGGATCATTTATCTGTATATTGCAAAGTAGAATAAGAACAAGAAAACAGTTAAAACCAAGAAAGCTACATCTTCTTTCAAACCATCACTTAGTTAAATGGAATTGATATAAAATATTTCAAGATGAAACACTCTAGTTGAAAAGAAGAAGTCTGATATAAAGACATTCAGATGTTCAGTAGCAGTTTATACTTATCTGAATGACCCAGAGTGTATGAAACTTAAACAGGAACAAGTGGGTGACATTATCTTTAGTTCAGCTCCTACTGGGAAAAAGAAAAAAGGAGTAGTTGTACTCCTACACAGAAATCTCTTTCAAGTTGTTAGCCTTATGGTAAAGATTCAGCTGAAAGGAAAGTATGTGTCAGAAGCAAGGCAGAAGATTATCACTTACAAAAATAACCCCAAAACAGAGTAGTGACCTGCTGACATCTACAACTCTACGTGCATCACTCACAGAAAATTTTACTCCAGACGAGATTTTAGTTAAGTGAAATGTGACGTTTAGCACGGTGCTAGAAGCCAACAGGGCACAGACTCAGACCTGGAAGACCTTTTGAAGGTAATACTACTAGTATACACACAGATGCTATCTTTTAACTCTTCTGTTGTCTGCGATACGCGAAGTCTAAAATACATGGATTGCTTCAAAGTGCTTATGATACAAGTTCAGAGGCTTAAAGATCAACCAACACCCATTGTAAAAGATACAGAAGAGATTCTACAAGATGAGAAATCTTTCTCTAGAGATAGAAGGAAGTGATGTCATCATTATTTGCCATCATGATTGAATCAATGGCTGTAAGATTTAGGAGTGACAATCAGGATATTGTGAAAAATTCCACTGAAAGGTACACTTCATTAGACTTAGATGTTTTGCTTACCATTTGGTTTCAGTGAAAGCTATTCTGTTATTCAGACTGGTTTTCCTCCAGGACAGAAATGTTTTGGGATACAAAGTTTGTAAATAAAACTGAAATCAAACTGATTTGCCCCCATGATAAGTCAAGGGATAGCCACATGGAGAGCTATCCTTTGCAGGCATTTAGCAGCTACAGTTTAAAAACTTTGGGAAAGGTGAGGGGAGACACCTGAGTCCTCCAGAGGGAGGCTTGAGAGTCCCTCACTTCAGTAACAATGAAGGGTGGGCATGGCTTTTGAAGAAGTTTAGCAAGCAGATGAAGACACTGAAGTTTGCTAGTGGAAGTTGAGTAACATGGAACTGGAAATTTATGATGTTCTGGTTAAAGAAAAAAAATGAGTTCTTTCTGTTGTGAAGGTAGATCAAGTTATGAAAAGGATTTCAATACTGTGGCTTCCTGCAATAGCAGGGGAGTCAATGAGATGACCCGACAGGTTCTTTCCAATTCTCTGAGCCTCAGGACTTCAGTGCAAGACACCTTTCTTGGGCTGAAGGGAACTTGGAATCAAGTCTCAGAGGAAGTGATGACCAACACAAACACCCTCTTCTCTCACTCCACATGTGAGATAGACTTCCTTTGACTTTAACTTCTCTAACCAACTCAAAGCGCAGCTGTATGTTGTGTTTATTTTTAACATACGTGTTATCTCATATAACTCATTTTCCACTGGGCGTGTCAAGAGAGAGAAAAAACTACACATGGGTAGAGGTTGGTTATGTTGTGTACTGTTAGAAAGCACTATACTGTAAATGGTGACAGTATCTGCAACTAGGGAACAATACTGATCAATGTATGACAATTTTGATAAACTTGCATTACAAAATCAGTTTTGAAAAACTGTCGGTATTCATGTGAATTCGTACATTTGGAAGTGAAGGTTTCTAGTGTCCCAGGCTTTAGAACAGACAGTCCTTGAATTCTGATCCCCAGGTCTTCCAGATTCCTCACTATAGAAGCAGGAATTGAAACAGCCAGAGAATTTCTCCCAAGGTCCAGGAATACTTAATCTCATTTACCTCAAAGATTTTGAACATCTGAATTTTTAACAACTACAATTTTTCACAGTTTCTGCTACATGGAAAATGCTGACACACTAATGTCTTAATGTGGAAGAATGCCATTTCAAAATATGGGTATTTCCCATAAAGTAGAAACTCAAGGTTTTAATCACTCTATTTAGAAAACTGCAAATCTTCGGTTATTAAATTATTTCCACTTATCTTAAGATCAGAACACTATCTGACAAAGTAAACCATACATAAAGAGCACACATTTATTTTCCCAAATTGCTTTCCCAAGAAGTGAATGAAAAGAGATTCTGGCCAGGACTGTCAAGCATGGATGCTTAAATATAGGCTCTTAGTCCTAAATATAGGAGCTTAAATGAATGCTCTCATTTTTCAGAATTGCTGAGGTCCTATAAAGTTAGTAAAATGAAAAGAATTCAGTAGTTTTAGAAGTCAAGTTATGAATTTAGGAGCCTATTCCAAGGTACTCATTTCTATATTATCATGATGTCTTATTTTTACATTTCAAAACTTCTTATTCTTCATCAGATTTGATCTGCTTGCTCAAGCATTTGCAGCTCATTCTTTTTGAATAGCCACTGCCACCGAGTTAAATATAAAAATCTACAACTGCAAAATGGAGTAGTGAACCAAGACTCTCTCCTCCCTTCTGTATTATTCCATAGCTCAATTGTTAGCAATTCAAAAAGCAGCTGCTTGGTTGCACAGTTCTCTCTGCAACAGAGGAATTCTATATTCTAAGAATATAAAAAGGTCACTAGCCCAGTGGGTTTATTTCCAAAATCTACACTTTATGAGGGTAAGCACAACTAGGTAATACCTCTTATATCTGTAATAAATGGTTACAAGATCTTCAAACAGAAATTATAAAAGGCAGCCTGGGATTTTTTCCCCCCAAATACCCATATGACAATCTTTTTCTTACATGGGAGGATTTTAATGTGAAAATCATTGCAGATTTTTCACACACCTTCACATCCAGTATTGATTACAAAGTTCCCCAAACTACTGGAGAGATCTTAAAGATGCATGAGCTGCTCATTCATGGATCTTCTTGTTTTGTGTTAATTTATAGAAGCACTTTGGGAAATAATAATTAGAAATTCAATGGGCAGACTTTTTAAAACACTGCTTTCTCCATCATGCCTCCATTGTTAGGACAGGTAAAAA
Organism: Buceros rhinoceros silvestris; assembly: GCF_000710305.1. Lineage (NCBI taxonomy): Eukaryota > Metazoa > Chordata > Aves > Bucerotiformes > Bucerotidae > Buceros > Buceros rhinoceros. Next base: position 8,335 of record NW_010431992.1, read on the forward strand.
ACACAGGAAGAAGTATGTATTATTGATGTGTCTATATAGATTAGAGAAACCAGTTCACACTTCATAGGTTTTGCCAGAAAAACCTCCCACAAAATAGATTGATATTAGAAAAGTTGGAAACAATGACAGAGGTTTTAAATTCTCAAATTAACATCATCAAGGCAAAGTGATCTCTGTGGAATACAGCCATTAGATTACATAAGCTTTAACTACCAGCCAGTGTTGACTTGTGACTCTTACTTGGAAATTACATGTCATCTTTTTTATTTAATTTAGATTTTCATTTGGTTTGGCTTATTCTCCTTGTTCTAAGAAAAAGAGGTTTATTATTCACACAGCAATCTGCAACACAATTTCATATCCTAATCTTAAAAATGCTTAGACATATGCTTCACTTTAAGGTTATAAGCAGCCTTCTTAAAGCAAAGAGGCTACTTCATATTAGAAAGCATTTGTCTAGTTGTCTGAGTTTGTTTACACTACAAAACTCCACTAGTACTACTATACCACTATTGCTGCAGGACAGATGGAGCATACAGCTAAGGAAGTAACCACAATGACTGCTCCAAAGAAGAGGGACTAACGCAGGAAAAGGAAAAAAGCTGGTAACAGCTGGCACAAAAGAGAAGTTAATTTTTCACAGATTCTCAGGTTCACCTAACTGCCAGCAATGTGTTATAATTGTGTAAGTTCGGTCTTTCTTTGTTCCCGAATGAAACATGATGCTTAGCATGTCTTTAGAAAAGACGAGTACTTTAAAAATCATTTTAACTCTTACTCAAGTTTAGACATACCTATGCAGAGACAGAAATTATCTTTGCAATATGAAACTATAACTTGTGGGCTGTTTCAGCGGGACTCTAAACATTGCAGTTTTCAGAAACAGTAAAACATTGGAAATTACCAATGTAACTTGGACTAGTAGCTGCAAAAGTTTCAATTATTAGAATTATTAGTCACAAGACACTCCATTTTGAAAAAGAAATGCAGGTGCTTTTTGCATATTCCTATACACACCATTTCCAGTGTGTATTAAATTGCATTTAATTTTGCCCATTTGACGCAAACCTTAAATTTTTAGTGTTTGATTTAGCCTTTTGCTTTGGAAAAAATGAAGTTAAGTTGCACTTAGGACACAGTGATACGAGCTTGGCTGGGTTAAACTGGCTCAGAGATAATTTTTTTACCCCTGCAACAGATTTGTAGAATCTGTCATAATTAGGAACCAGATGCTTAAGAGAGGAAAGCAGGAAAGTTGCAGACTAGGCTAAGTACTCGTTTTACAAGCCTCCCTCTGTGTAGCACTGCCAATGCAGTATCCCAGTTCTGCTGAGACTCCTCCTGAGAACAGACTGTCAGTTACATCAATCTGGGTGTTAAAAGCTGCTGGGATTTTGTGGCTTGAGCGTATGTTTTCTAAAGACAAAACTGGAATCAAGCTCCTTCTCCCTTGGGAATGCAACACATTTCTGAACTACGGTCTTTTTATAAGGAGTCAACCACACCAACCCTTTCCCCTCCTCTTCCCACTCTCTGGAACCTGAAGACAGATACAGTTTCTTAAGTGGTTTGAACAAGTAGCTTGTTTAAGTCTCACAGTATGCAAGCAATGGCACACTCCACCTATAGAAAATCCTGTAATTTTTATTCTTAACAACTCAACACCCTTGCTATTTTGTGTCTATCTAGGCTTCTAGCTCAAAGTTGGGTTAATGCATGGAGGGATGATTAGACTGACATGGCCTCCTTTTCTCAGAATTCTTCTATTAGGAAAGTAAGGATTCCCTACAGAAGGTACCTCATTTTGTATCAAAATGCATAGCTAAAATACATGATATTTATTGAACTAGATGGAAATGCTAATAAAAGCACATGACACCTCCATGAATCCAGACAGATTCACTGAAATCAGTGCTCTTATAACACACACCAAGTGAAGTGCAGTAATAACAGGTGAGGATATTAAGTGTGGTTGCTTTGAGGGGCCAGTTGTTTAACCAGCAGATTGTATTCAGGGTGTTGCAGGGCAGGATTGAGGTGTACTGCTACTGCTGCCCAAGGAGAACCCATGCTGTGTCTGGCTACCTAGTAACAGCTGTCATTTCTACACAAGCATCGTTCAATTATACAACATACTTTCCTACATTCTTGTTACAGGCAAATTATGAACCTGCTGCATCGGGTTTGACTGAACATTGATAATCAGAAACTTCAAAAAAGAAAAAAAAATCTCTTTGACAATACGTTTGGAGGCATATTTGTTCCATTTTTCTGTTCTCAACTATATTGAGATTGAATGTGGTGATCCTACAAATGAAGGACCAGTAGCCTAACTTTAGAGATTAGGATAGAACAAGCAAACTTCTCCACTGGAAGCATACAGTACTTCCAAATGTCTGTTTTGCTTGGCTTATTGGATAATGCCAGCTAGGATGCATTCACTGGTGCACACTTAAGGGCCAGAAGAAGAGACATCTCCATGCCTGTTTTCACTGATGACCCTCAAATCAGATGGTGAACTTGCTAGCGATGTTGCGAAGCATCCACTCTCTAAAGCAACCACCTCCAAGTCTCCTAACTCATTCCTTCTAATGCAGTATCATGACCTGTCTCCATCCTTCACTCCTCCAATTAAATACATCCTAGCAAATAAAAGAAGCCTTCTTTCCAATTATCATAATTTTTGAAGGGCATACTAATCTCCAAGATAGCATTACTTGCACATGGAAACCAATCCAAGGAATCCTGATTCTAAATCAATTTTCAGCTGAGTTTTTTTTTTATTCTCCAGCCTTCTTCACCATTGCCATTCCAAAGATAAAGATCCAAGAAAGGAAAGTTTCTGAGGCTCAGCCCTCTGAACATGTGGCCATAGCATCAACAGATGCTTAAGAAGCCTGTATTTTCTAGAAGGAAGAAATGGCTGTAAAGTTCTGTCTCTTTTTGAGATCATCTTCCCTTCCTAGTGAACAATGTAATGCCTAGTGAGAACAGATAGATCTAGGCAGGAATGGACTTAGATTTGTCTTCAAGTATGTTTTGAGCAAACAAGTGAGATACGTTATCTTGAATGTAACTAACTGTACTGAAGTTTCATTAGCTACTCTGGACTTTATCTTGATCACCTCTGCTGAGCTAGACAAATCCTTTGACATGAGCAGTACTGCTGGCCAAACAGCAAGTACATTTGTGACCAGGGCAGAATCCACCAGACTTAGAAATACCAATGTTGACTCCCTTTTTTTGGTTTCATATTTTTAATTAAATGTATTTCCAAGAATTGTTTATAAGTTTCCTAATTGCTCAGATGAGTAGCTTATGTAAAGCAGGGACATTTCCTTTAAGTAACACAGAAAGAGATGGTTTAAACTTTTGAGCCATGAGATTCCTATTATTTTCAGAACATTTGGAAACATACAGATTAGTCTTCTCAAGATGGATGCAAGTACTAGGAGGGAAAAACAACAGAAGCTAACCACTAAGATAACTCATGTCACCATAAAAAAGCATATTTGCAAGAAATCCCTTCAGAAAAAACAATCAAACCAGGCTAAATGCCCCACATCCTTGCAATGTAAAGCCAGTTTACACTGAAAAATTCAGAAGTCTAACTGGAAATAGATATAGGTTTAAAATTTAACAGGATTTTAACATCCAGAAAAATTCTGCACAGAGCATGATACAGGTTCTTAACTGTTGTTTTGTTTTGTTATTTATTTTAGCATTGTTTTTCTGCTCCTAGCACTCATCTAACATGAACATGCTACTTCTGGAAAGACTTGAGAAGTCCATGTGTTGATAGTGAAAGCCGCTCTCACATTTTGGAGAATTTTCCCTCTTTATATCTACACTCTAGCCAATCACTTAAACAATATTTACTGGGTCTTTTTCCACATCATACACAGTGAGCATTTACATTCCTTTTTGAAGCTTACCAAAAACGGGTAAAAGTGAGAATGGTGTACTAAAACCACTGTAATGGACTGATTTTCCTAAGACTGTTCCAGCAGAGGACTGAAGGCAAACATAAGGAGCAGGGTGGGGGACTATATTGCCCCACTCCAGCTAGCTATAAGAAGATATTACAATGCAACATGAATAAAAGTCTGAATACCTCTCTGGTATAAAATTATCACTCAGTATAAAGCAGTGTACTGAAACTACCTCTTTAGGAAACTCTTTATGCATGTTTTATTAATCTATTCATCCTGTTAAGAGTCCAGAAGTCTGATCTCTTCCTTATTTTAATCCACTTTCTGTAACACTGCTAGTTAACATCTCTGAGTGATATTACTAAACTGGACAAGGGATATACACATATGCTCACACACAGTTTAATACCATTTCTTTTTCTGGAACTGCTGTTTATTAAGGGAATTAGTTATTTTATCTTCATCGTACATTTACACCTCTCAATTTCGGGATCTAAGTGTGCTCCATGTGCTAAAACCAGGTTGCAAAGCCTTCTGAGGGGCTGCAAGTAGTCCTTCCAAAGCCAGAATAAATAATCTTGATTTTAATAAAATAACACTGACTATAGTAACAAGTTTGCTTTGACAAATAAATAAATGGGAAGCTGGGATAGTCAAGTAACTAGCGTGTAGTTATGTGTATGGCTTTCAAATTACCATCTACACCTGTGCCATAAACTGATACCAGAAACAGGCTAAATGAATACAACGCTGTTATTACCATTGTTAGTATTTTACAACAGTCAGGAGCATGAAGATGCTTTACAGTGTAGATATAATCTGCCCCTATTCCCACAATGCAACTGGGGTATCAGGTCAATTTCTGATCCCTCTAGTTCACTGTAGAAATCTTTACACAGGTTCATCTACTTGTGGTGGTCATAAATTTTGTGCTTCCTTTTGTTCAAAGAAAAAGCAAACAGGGCCAGGAATCTGACTTTCTTTTGAAGTAAGAGAGTAAATGTAAAAAGAGCTTAATTAGCCATTACCAGATATACAACATACAAGAAAAGAAAGTTATCTTTACCTGTGAAATAAGACAGACTTGACAAGTGTGACAACATCCCGACTGGCATTGTACCCTGCACAAACAATAGCAACGTGGATGGTCTGCAGGAGAAAAGGAACAAAAAGAACAGAAATTAAAGCCTGCTGCTGTGTTCTGTCATTCATTAAGGAGAGCACATATGTGACCATGCTATTATTTAGGGTGGCAATTGTTAAAGGTTTGAGTAGGCGTTTTGCAGCTGTTTGCAGTGCACTTGAGGCAGTTCGTTAAAAACATCTTAACTGAGTTATAACACCATCATCATTCCGAAGTCATTACTATCCCTAAATTACATCAGATGTCTGAATAGAATTGAATTTATTAGCTAAGAGCGTATGTATGTGCACGTGTACACACACACATATCCAGTTATCAGCACACAAAATCCTGAGTAGGCAAACAAGCAGACATTTTAACCTTCTGAACTTCAGAATAAAATTATGTCTGATAATTAGAAGCAATATGCTCTTAGAAATTTCACAGTATTTTTGTCTTAAGGACAGCTACTAAGGAAAGGGAGAGCAAGCTCTGATGGATGAACGTGAGTGGGACAATTGGTTTTCCAGGGGCTGGGTACATCCCAGTGATAAGATAGAACACAAGCTCTGAAGGCAGGTGGTTACTTCCCTGCCTGTGACTACCAGTATGAGCTGTACTGAGCAGTGTTAATGTGAAGTTCAACACATCCCACCCCCTCCCCACCCCTCACCGTCCCCCCATTCTTTCCACCCCAGCACCTTGGTAAACTATTCTGTGCCTTCTTACCTGCCTTTTAATGTGAGGCAGAGATTTACTCATCTCTTCAAGAGGAAAGGAAAAATTGAAAAGGCACTATTCTTCATTATTATTAAGGTAGTAAGCAATAATTTGAAAAATGCTGTAGGGTTACTCTTCTCTTGTTTTAAAATTAGCCATTGCTATTCTCTGGGGTCAAATGAAAATTAATCTTAGAAGGTTCTGACTTCAGCTTCCACATTTTTCTGTTTCTTAGTGGTCGCAGAAATGAAGGAGAGTTCACCATGCTGGCAGCACAAAACTGAGATTGGGGACACAGCTGTGAAACTGCAGGGAAGCCTCATTTGGCTTCCACTGAAGCTTGGTTAGCTGGTTTCTCACACGCATAGCTCTCATTTTCCACAGAAAGGCCACTACACAGAGAACAAATGAGGAATTCTGCCTCCTGCCATAGTCATAGATTCCCAAAGTCTGGCTTTCAACAGAAGCAGATTTACAGAGGAGATGGCATGTGTTAGGCACATCTAAAGAGCCCATAGCCCCATCCATTAACATCACCCGGTACAGGGCACAATTTGAATCATATAATTGCCAAGTGGCTGTGCCGTTGTGTGACCCCCACATCAACATCGCAACTGCCTCTAGCTCTAGTGTGCCTCACAAGCTGAGGCATGTTGAAGATCTGAGGTTCTAAGAGGACTTGAATTAACAAGGCAACTGTCTGTCCAGAGGGATGTGAGAAAGAAAAGATACTGCAGTACATTTTGGCAACAGCTCTGTGAGGTATTCTGCACTTAAAATTCACGTTAAAGTCAATGGGAGTTGAGCATGCTCAGCACTTTGCAGTAATTGATTGTGTTTCTCTCCTGCGATAACAACAGGAGAGAATAGAGGCTGCTTATTAATGACTTTTATTGCGGTTTGTACCATACTTAGGGGCACAGGTTCCCGTGGATGACAGATTCCTGACACTGCGCACTCTGCCTCCTCTCCAGTTGCCACCTGGTCTCTCTCAGGCTTATGGAAGATCTAAGATCCTTCCCTTCGATGCCAATTAAAATCAAATTAACTGAGAATAGTTTAATGCCTGCTTTAAACACTTCACCTGAAGACTCTGGACTAGACACAAGTATTTTATGGGTTTTGACAGACTAGCACTATCATATCACTGTTAACATAATTTTATACTACCTCTACTTGACAGAAAAGCACTCCTCACAGCCTCTCTCTCCACCTTGTAACCCCTCAAAATCAGTTTATTTTGTCAAGGACTTACCCACATCTGTTCTCCTTTTCCTAAATTGGATTGTTTCAAAATTGAAAACATGCATTCCTCACTGTCTTTTAGCAGGTATTGTTGTCTTGCATGCTGTTTTGGCCAGGGCATGGTGAGAACACAGCACTACTTACTGCTTTTCTGAACGAACTTCTCCACTTCAGAGACATAGGCATCCATATTCTTTCTGCTCAGCCTCTCTGCAGTACTTAACACTACATATCACTTCTATTCCTGCCTGCAATCAGCTATAGGAAAGAGCAATAATCTTCAAAGAAAATAGGAACTTAGTCCTTTTTTTCCAAAGTTTCTTCCTGCAGCATGCTGCAACTCAAGTCTGTTCCTCTCCTGTCCTTGATACGCTTGCCTCTCTGTCATTGTTTAACTGTTACCAAAGTCAGTGGGAAAACACGTAAGTCAACCTGAACTGTCTGCATATGTTTGCATCCAAACAAAAAATGTTTTATTCCCAGTTTTATCCATGCTTGTTCCAAATACATGTTTGAATAGAGAGCAGCTGGCTGTAGCCAAATCCTGGCAAGACAGAACAATAGTGACTGGAAAAGAAAGCACTTCAAAGAACTTGCACCCTCCTGGGTCTACTACTGTAAGCATCAGTTCCCAGATTATGAAACGCATCGGCAGCTTCACAGCTCTCTCAAACTCCTCCTTTTCCATCTGCAGTTGGTCATAAGATTGTATCCCCAATCCCACCAGAACTGGCCATCATGTTTCACAAAATCTCTTGTCTCAATAACTGCAGCTAAGACTTAGGAGTGAAGCCACATAAGCAAAGAATGCCCCAACTTCCACAACATGCATCAGTCTGTCTGCTTGGTTCAACATGTCCCTCCAAACACCCCACACCAAGGCTCTGCATGCCACACTTGCTTCTCACTGTTTCTAATCCCTGATAATTCCAGTTGTCAAACTCTAGCCTGGATATTCAGAAGTCACTTTGGGACTAAACTGAACTCCTTTAAAGTGTCCATCCTCTTACAATGCTCTTTTTAAATTAAATGATAGATGTGTTCATCACTAGTAGATGTTGCAAGAAGTCCAGATACAGGCCATTCACTGGAGAAGCTTTTAGACGACGGAACTCATTGCAGCAACAGATCAAATGATGATACATCTTGCTTACCACACTCAAGGAATTCTTCCTCTCTTTATACATACGGATATGAATAGGTAGTCAAAGCACTGCAAAAGTTAATACTATCATTCCTACAGGCTGGGGATCAGGAACACAAGGAGAACTATTTCTGATTTTAAATAGTGTAGGGAGCAGCCAGGCCCAAGTACTTCAAGGCATTTAAGGAAGTTAAGCTTCTTTAAGAATGGGAGTTTAATACCAAGGTGTATACTAACATAGTTTAGAAGCCATTACTTCAGCCACTACAGACCCGGAAAAAGTGTTTCTGAAAGCAGTATTTCATCTAAATCCAATCTGGGGTAATATTAATAGGAAGAAAATATAAAAAAGCACATGAAGAAGTGGGCCTTAGATCCCATGCTGATGAGAAGTATACAGTGCCTAGATAAACAGATATTATTTTCTTCCTCCTTAGGCTACTTTTTGGAATAGTGAAATAATAAGCTTAACTAACTCTAATTAGTTCGTGTAGCTAAAAATAATCTTTGGTAAAGCATTTCATACTTCAATAATCTTCCAGTAGTACTAGCCAGGCTTTCCACTGTAGTTACTTAATCCTTCATAAATAATTGTTGAACGTGGTTAAGAGATATTAAAAGCATGTTACGATAACATAAATATGCTACAAATAGTTCCCACAGGCAGGTAACTTCTGCTTTTCCTGTGTTACAGAGCTTAAGTTGGTGGGGGCCTGTTCATTGTGGCTCTGGAGCACTACACACTTAACCCTATTGAGCAACACCTTTGAGAATAATAACAATACAAATATGCTTGAAAAATGCTTCAAATGTTAGGTATTCTGCTAACCTACTAAATGTCATACTGCTAATTAACTATTTTCTAATACATAATCTCTTTCAAAAACATTTACAAATGCACACTTAATTCAAACTGAATGCCCAGTTTATGGAGGCACAAGCTGGAAAGATACCGGGATAACATGTTAAGAAAGAGTCATATAATTCTGTTAGCTTCTATTGGCATTATGCTCTCCTGAAGCCTGTTATTTGTGCCTACATCTGCATTAAGGACTACTCTTATATTTCCAAGGTTTGTATATACATCTTCTGCTGGGAAGGCATGACAGGGACCTGTTCTCTCAAGGGAGAGAGAGACTGTGGTTGGAACTCTGATTTCTTCTTGCAGTATAATGCTGGTCCATTTTATTTCAAAAGAGCTCTTTTGTGATGCAACAGGGTAGGAAGTGGTGGCTGGAATGCAACACGCTCACAACTGTTTGATACAGATCACAATTATTATCATACAGATTATGCTTTATCAGAGATTTAATGCTCATTCATTGTAAATTCATTTTAAAATGTTTTAAGCATCACTAGAGGCCATCTGAAATCAGATTATGAAATGTTACCTTCAGTAAATCTTAAAGAACTGACTCAGTGAAATACACAACCTATTCCTAGCTCTCTTTGTGTCCCCCAGAGCCTCAGTCTTCTTCTCAGGACCCTTGTTTTTTTCTACTCTAGTGGTTGACTCTTGCTGTGATATATTCCAGGCTTGGAGGACAAAAAAAAAATTTAGTTTACACCTCTGAAACACTGAAAACAGAGGGTGAATGGAGCCAAGATACCACTCACACAAACACAGAACCAGAATCTACAGTAATAGGATAAATGATGAGACTCCTGGCAAATCTGATAAGGAAGTTTAATTTTAACTTCCATTACTGTTATTGAATTACTGAGTGAATTCCTTAGAAAAAAGAAGAAAAAGCTATTTTGTTATCAAAATAGTGTGTGGTGAGATAGAAGCGTGGCAAATAAAGGGAGGTTTCATATTTTATATAACCATTGCCTCTGGCACAATGCTAAAACTCACTGAGCAAGTAAACTTATTGGCAAAACACATTATAAACTGAAAGGCCACTTAAACTATTCCTCCTTTAAGCTGCTATTTTTGTCTCCCAATTTGGTTAGTACATTGAACAACCAAGAACTGAAACTCCGCTCATCACTCCTTGGCATGATAAGGGAGAAGTGAGGTTTGTTTATTGATGGCCTGAATCTTCCCTTATTAAAAGAAATGCCAAAATGCTCATGGGGAGGAAAATCAGACCGTCGTTATCAGAAGGCAGGAAAATGGAAAACAGACTTCTCCTCTTCCCTCTCCTTAAAATAGTGTTAATTCCTATTTTCTACACTGACAAGAAAGATTTCCAGCTGGAAAGCAATAATTAATTTTTAAATGATATTTGATATTTGCCCATTAAATAGACTTTATCTGAAGAGAGAATTAGGACTTCTTTTTCTCTCCCACTTACATTCTTTCAATTTTCATCCTCCCAGTGGCAGAAAGCAAGACAAAAGGTGATACTGCAGTATACTCTTTGTAGAAATAAGTGGAGGAAGTTATTTTTTATATCTTCACCAGCTGGGACTGGCACACGGCCTTTAAGCAAGATTTTCTAGTTTGTATCTACACATATTTGGAACTGTTATCACTCTGATATTTGACAACTAAATAGCTGGTTGACATCCACAACACTACTGGCATAAAATGGGAAAACCCAAACCAAAACGAGCCTACAAAACCTTCTCAGAAACAGACCTCCTGTTCCCTGCAGTTAACCACACTTCTTGTGCACAGGTCACGCTAAGCAGGTGGTTCCACTGTAGCACCAGATACACGCTCCTGAAAGTGACACAATATCACAGGCTAGCTCCAAAAGCCACAGTTTCATTAATGGTAAACCCTGAACTGTTCGAATACAGATGTACAAACAAAGGAGTAAGTCTTTTCAAAGCACTGCGGCTCTTTCATTTAATTTAGAAACACCCGGGGTCAGTTTGCTACAGGTCTCACCAGCACAGCTGTACTGAAGTCAGCTTGGAAAAAAGCTTTTCATTTTTATACCAGGTTTGGGGACACAAGAATGAAAGAAGACAAAAAACTCTGATCAAACAATAACTCAAAAGATAGTCAGATGATTAAATGTTTTAAAGTTTTTTTTAAAAAAAGAATAATTAAAAATTATCTAGAAGTTTGTGCCTAGTAGTCCTTTAACATCCTGGTTTCTGAGCAGAAAGTTTCAGGGGGGAGGAAATAGGTATCTACAATGACTTTAAAGGATAAAGCTTTATTTCTGGCAGGTTACTTTAGATTATTTACCTCACACTTTTCCACTGCTGGTTGCTGCCCACACTCGGAGCTGTTCCCTGCCACAATGCCAGCCCGCAGGCTCTCGCTGTCACCTGTCCCTTCTTCCATGGAGTAGGTTTTGGAGTGATTCCCGCGGTGGTGCGAGGGGCTGCGACTCTGTACCAGGCTGAGCTGCTTGCGAAGCACCCGGTTCTCCTCCTCCACCTCTCGCATGCGGACTTCCAAGCTCTCACGTTCTCGCTGGCTTGACACCGTGTATCGAGGACTGTGGGGCTGGGATTCAAGTGGAGACAGAGACACTGGCTTTCCATCTGCAAGAGAAGAAAACAAAACCCTTCTGTCAAAATATACTTAAAGTTGCATTTTCCTTTAATGTCAGCATATTGAGGCAGGGATGTGTTTCAAACACAGCCGCATTTTACGTAGACTTGGCACATCACAGCAAAGCTTAAATACATAGTAAACGTGGACAAATGCTGAAGTTTGTGAGCTACAGGTCCTACTCATTTTAAAACCACACTAAAAGACAAGCATGTATTTCTTTTGTTCTGGATAGGGCTGCCTGCCAGTCTCTAGTCTGGGAAGACAGTCAAGAACAGAAGGATTTAATTCAAAGACAATTAATATATAGTTAAATATATGTTAGAAATGAATGCAAGACAAAATAATTTTACCATTCCCCATTTCCTCCACAGTTAAGCTACAGCATTTTGGTTGCTATTTCATTCCAAACAGCAGCGCCAGTTGATTCACATGTGAGGACCAGATGGTTTTTATTCAGCAGCACAGTGTTATGTGCTTGATGAAATATAAGAGGTTCAGAAGGACAGAAACATTCAATAGATATGTGGGTCAAATTCTGTAAAGTATTTTGGCTGAAAAAGACAACAAGGGAATTTTGAAAAAGCAAAATGGTTCAATTCAACACCTTTAACTGAAAAGTTATATTTGAAAAACATGAAACGATTAATTTACACATTTTCAGAAGGCATCTTCTTAGCTCAAAACAGCATTAAAAAATGATCCAAAGTATAAAAAAGGAGAATTAACCCAAAACCTAGGTCCAAAGATAACAGCAGCATCCATTCTACCATCACTTCCCAGCACAGAGAGAACATCTAGCACATACTAGATTTTAAGGGAGCAAATAATGCAGCTGATATGTTTTCAAAGGAGTCGTATTTTCACATAACTTAAATAAAGCTAATAAAGCAGAGTACAAATGCTTGAAAGGTGATAAAAAAATCTCAAATTAAACTGCTGTTCAAAAATGTTCAATTGAAATCAAATTGACTCAAAGCAAAAGACAGTGAGTTATCCAGTGTCATAATTAGCAAGACATTCCTTTACAGTGAAGATACATGAGATACTAAGTATTACTCTGACATAACTTTTTGTCTGCATGTATTTAAAAAAATGTTTGCTAATTAATAATTTTCCAAGGCAGAGAGTGCCTTTGACTGTATCAAACAAACACCAGCGTGAGTGGTTTAGAAAATGGCAGTCATGCAGTTATATAGCAGTCCTCCTTAACAAGTACACATCTCACCCTCTGACTCAAAACTATCTCCCTGATAGAAAGACATGCTCGTGGCCTCTTCTAGTCTGTTGTTTCATATTTATATGAATGACAAATGAATGAAAAAAACAGCTATCAGAATCAAAACCTCAGTTCCAGTTTCCACTGTTGAGTTATTCAGGTGTACACTATCCTGGTTTTAATACACAGTTTGGATAGAATATCTTGCATTTGCTTGCAGACTTTCTCCTGCAAAAACTTTCTAATTTATTAGTTTTACCATTAGAAAAGCTTTTGCATAAATCTGAGCTTGAAAAATGTCTCAGGACAGACTCTGAAGTTTGGCCAGTGATATTTTGGAACTTAAACACTCAGGCAAATAATTATTAAAGATTAAATGACAGATTGAAAAGCCTGAAAATCACAGGTGCCACAATAGAGAAATGTCAAGATTAAGGACAGAGCCATGTTACAATTAGAAGCGCAATAAAATGCTGAGTTTTCTTTCTCCATCTAACTTGGAAGGCATAGAACTGAAATTGTGTTATTTCTCAGCTGCTGATACCCAAGATAGGAAGAATAAAACTCATTTGGATGTGATTATATTTCATTCCCATTACTGGACAGCAAGAGTGTATTGTGTAGACACTCTCACATAAAAAAAAAACCAACAACCCACCCCTACTCACCCTCACAACAACCAACCTGTGCTATCATCAGACATACAATTACAACGCAAACCTAGCCAAAACCATCACTGGCAATCATAAGTCCGTATTTGGTGAATACCCAGCATGACACAGATGTTACTTTTCTCTTCCTATTCTTGTCATTGGATTCTCTTACCTTCTCAAATAATCACCAGAAAAGGCAGCAAGATACGAAAGTAAATCTCAGAACATTCACCAAAATTTCAAAATACTGAAAAAATTAAGACATCTCTTTAGCTATTCTATGGACATAAACCAATAGTCATAAATGTTGCTTTTCCAAATTTAAAAAATTCACAATACAACGTTATGCATCTGAACAACCGTAGCTATAGTCATGAGAACAGCTGATTTGTTTTTACACAATATTTAGAAGAAAGAGCATAATCTGAGAATGGGACTGGGAGAAAATAGCACTTCACTGCCTCAGACTGGAAGGTGCAGCAACCAGTGAGACCAGTTCAGTGTTTACGCAGCGTTAGCATTACATGCTAGTAAACTCTACTACTGTCTTCTCAGTAGTACATATTTCTGCAAGTATGTAAAGGGAGTAAGAAAATCATGTCACGAATTACACAACCAGCTAGAACCTTGATCTGAAATATGTGCCCAGTTGAAATGTACTGATTTGCTATAAAAATTATCCATTTTTTGTAACAAACTGCTAAGTCCAAGACATTTTCCAGGTTTGTACCACTAGACAAGTCATGTTTTGTTACTAACACTGTTGGTTATTCTGAAGTGTATCTTGATGTATTTGATATATTTGTAACATCCCAACTCCCTGCTGCAAATGATAATGTGACAATTTCAGTGACCCGTTTGAAATAAAAGTATAAAATCAAAAGTGAACCGAGTTTGATCTTAAGACTCAGAAATCAAATAATTTTTGTCCTAAATGCTGAAATGGTCTAGCTTGTAATTTTTGCACATCTGAGGTTGGCAAGGCTGGTGGCAAGGTACTATTTGATTTAGTCCTATTACCAGACTGGACACATCAAGGTATTTTTACTTCAGTGAACACACAGACATGGCAAAATGCCTCTTGAGAGCTACTGCCTAGCAGGTAAACACCAACACATGCTACCCTGACCTGCTTCCTCTCAGCTTTCAAGGCAATGCAAGGACTGTTTCACCTCATCTTTGACGAAGGAGTAAGGGGACTAATGTAAATGGCCACTAGTATTTGACTGACTGTGTGTGCTGCTTGGTAGAAGAGTTAAACTGATTGCACTGCACCTGAGTTTTATAGTTTTAAGTAAGTAGCAAAGTGCTCTGAGATGATGTCTAGGCACTTTTTATCTAATCTAAATCAAAATAAAATAACATAACACATAACGAGCTCTGCATGACTTTGGGAAAAAAGATCTCCCAGGGAACACTGCAAGGAACATTGGTGTGCTCTGAAGCAAGTGCTCTGAAGCACTTTTGAATGGTGCAATAAATAACAATAAAGCTATTATTTTTTTATTCTTCATTTGGGGTTACGGCTCTATTTTTGGGCCTTGGCAGGCTCACATTCAATTTTTTTTTTTTTTTCTGTTGGTGTCAAGCCTTCTGCTTTAGACTTCCTGTGCTAATACAACTGTACCAAAGGAACAAAAAATACCTAAAAAATTCCACTGTCCACAAAACAAAACCCAAACACAAACCTGAATGATTATTTCATGGTTGACAGCAGTCAATGCCTTATCATCATTATCATGCCTTATCACCCAACAAGTCAAAAAACTTCACAATATGTAATTTATGAATGCTATGTATTATTGAATGCTTCTGAGTATTTGGAGCCACTTGTATTTAAGGCAATTTCATTACACCTGACTTAAGCAGAGCACCTTAAAACACTAGAACAAATAAAGCCTACAGAAAGCAATCCAGCATAATCTATTTGAGAAGGTCTGAAGCAGTGGAATTTTCCTACGTACAAAACTTAAAAGGATAAGCATTAACACCAAGTTCCTAGTTTTGTGGTTGTCAGACTTGGAGTGGCCACAGTCCTGAGAAGGACTCACCTCCATTGGAAGCTTGCTGGAGAAAGGGCCACAGAGAAAAGGTTTAGCCAAAGCTTAACTGCACGGCTGGTTAAGGGAGAAAGAAGCAGAGGGTAGGAAAGAGAAATACTTCCTGATTCAGAGGAGAAGGTAAGTGCAGAAGCAGGGATCCTGAGTTTCTCAAACAACTCTGATCTGAACTCAAATGATTAAAATTTTGTTAGGAACTGAGGCAGGCAAGTTTATGTAGCATATTGTGGGATCTTGTTTTCCTTGATATTTTACATTTCTTTTGCTATCTTAAGTGCAAAGTACTTGGGTTTTTTGACATCTTTACAAGGTCTAGATGTTTCTATGTGTTTTAGCTATTACTCATCCCCTGCCTAATGGCGTGTAATGCTTTTATAATGAATTAACTAATGACAGCGAACTCTAGGCTGCCTCTGGGGTAAGAGGAAGTTATGCTGCTCACAGGCAGTATCTCAGTCTGTCTGACTACAGATACAAGAAAACATCACACCACCATTTCACATTTGTTCACATTTGAAAATTCACATTATCAGTGCACCCTTTGAGGACTAGTAAGTGTAACAATTTTTACCAAAAGCCAACATTCTGCAGAAAGAAACTGGATATAGGCAACCACCCTCATGAATTTTCCCCTGTTAAGGCCATGAGCAAAATCATTTGAAGTTCATTCCACAAGTATTTTTTCCCCAAGACCATCGTAGAGAACTCCATGCGCTCTACAGGAAAAGAAAAATAAGACTACTGTCAGGACTATGGAGACATAAAGGCTCTCTGCCAGCAGATAAACCATCCCTTTTCTTTGGGAGCTCTAGCTCAGCTTTAATCATCTAACACCTTAGTACTCCATGCACTTCCGCTCAGCTGGATGCTTTGGTAGGTATTGGTTATATGGGCAGTTATGAACGAACCCCTTTTTGTTAACAGTTTGGTAGTTTAAGATATATGCCTCCAGGAGTAGGTGCTAAGGCATCCCAAGGTGCCTATTCTCACACTTACCAAGGCATTTTTTCCTCTGATGCCTTTTTGTGAATTACTGTAGTGTGATCTCAGCTGGAAGTAGAAAAACTTGCCCAAATAACCACCTCAGTAGTGGAATATAGTCTAAGCAATTTACTGCAGATCTGTGAGCAGAAAACTTCTTCATCCTACCATGATATGAGGCAATTATGCGCTTCTGCTTCCAAGTTTCAGTGGTAGAAAGTTGTGCCATTGAGAGATGTCACAGTAAAAACACTGAAGGCTAATGTCCACTAGACAGAGCCAGCACAAGAAATGACAATGAAGCCTTTCCATGCTATCCAAACAAATCTCCTCAGCTTTGACATAAAAACTGCTCCCATCGGTATTAAGCACAAAACCCTTCTCAGTATTTGGTATGGACAACATATGTTCTAGATTACATGTTCACCGGTAAGAAGAGGCCGTTTCCACATGACACGTCAATCAACCATTGGACTTGGATTCAGGCAATAATAATTGCAATTAGGCATGTCCTTTAAGTGCTATATCTGTGTTCACTTCCACTGCTGTTAATGGTACTTAAGCACATGCTAACATGTTTTATTGTACCCAAACCTGAACCATTCAATTCTGCTGCAGACCAGCCTTACTTAGAGCATCACATCATTGCCTGCTGCTCACATACAGGGAAGCGACCTCCCACTGTCCTTTCCCCACAGAAAATTGCCCTCTACAATCAGTGGATATAGAAATTAATCATATAATACACAAAACCCCTACACCCAAAGAACATCAGCAATGGTACAGGCTTGGAGAAGAGTGACTGGAAAGCTCCACAGAAAAAAAGAACTTGGGGGTGTTGGTCAATAGCCGGCTGCATATGAGCCAGCAGTGTGCCCAGGTGGCCAAGAAGGCCATCAGCATCCTGGCTTGTATCAGAAATTGTGTGGCCAGCAGGAGCAGGGAAGTGATTGTCCCCCTGTACTCAGCACTGGTGAGGCCATGCCTTGAAAATTGTGTCCAGTTTTGGGCCCCTCACTACAAAAAGGACTTTGAGGTGCTGGATTGTGTCCAGAGAAGGACAATGAAGCTGATGAAGGGTCTAGAGAACAAGTCCTATGAGGGGCAGCTGAGGCACCTGGGGTTGTTTAGCCTGGAGAAAAAAAGAAAATGAGGGGAGACCTTATTACCTGAAAAGAGGTTGTAGTGAGGTGGGGATAGGACTCTTCTCCCAAGTAACAAGCGACAGGACTGGAGGAAATGGGCTGAAATTGTGGCAGGAGAGCTTTAAGCTAGCTATTAGGAAAAATTTCTTTACAGAAAGAGTTGTAAAGCATTGGAACAGGTCCAGGGCAGTGGTGGAGTCACCATCCCTGGAAGTGTTTAAAAGACATATAGATGTGGTTCTGACGGACATGGCTTAGTGATGACCTAGCAGTGCTGGGTTAATAGTTGGACTTGATCATCTGAAAGATCTCTTCCACCCAAAACGATTCTGCGATTCTGTGACACCGAGGTCAGTGAAGAAGGCGGGGGAGGAGGTACTCCAGGCACTGGAGAAGAGATGCCCCTGTAGCCCTTGGTGAAGACCTTGGTGAGGCAAGCTGTCCTCCTGCAGCCCACAGTGGTCCACAGTAGAGCAAATATCCACCTGCAGCCTCTGGAGGACCCCATGCTGAACCTGGTGGATGCATATGAAGGAGCCTGTGGCCCCACGAAGAGTCCAAGCAGGCTCCTAGCAGGTCCTTTGGACCACAAAGAGAGAAGCCCAACCTGGAGTGGCAGGACTTGTGACCCCATGGAGGATCCATAATGGAGCAGTTCATTCCTGAATGTCTATGCCCCATGGAAAGGACTCATGCTGAAACAGTTTGTGAAGAACTGAAGCCCATGGGAAAGACCCATGTTGGTGAAGTTAGTGAAGAACTGTCTCCCCTGGGAGAGACCCCACAATGGATCAGGGGAAGAGTGTGAGGAGGAAGGACCAGCAGAGACAATGTGTGATGAACTGATCGTAGCCCCCATTCTCCATCCCCCTACAGTGTTCAGGGGGAGGAAGTAGAGAATTCTGGAGGGAAGTAAGTTGAGCTCAGAAAGAAGGGAGGGGTGGAATGAAGGTGTTTTAACATTTGGTTTTATTTCTCATTAACCTACTCTGATTTGATCGGCAATAAATTAAATTAATTTCCCTGAGCTGAGTCTGGTTTGCCTATGATGCTAATTGGTGAGCGACTTCCCTATCCTTATCTTGACCCACAAGGCTTTCATTATATTTTCTCTCCACTGTGCAGCTGAGAAGGTGGAGTGATAGAGCAACCTGGTGCGCACCTGGTGTCCACTCAAGGTCAACCCACCACAAACATCAAACGCTCAGAAGTTTGGAAGTGTGGCAATGATGGTCTCCTAATCAATCTTTGCTGTCATTCCCTTGTGATCCTCATGACAGGATCATTAATTGCATGATCACCACTTTATTTCCTTGGTGTCACTGTGTGCACAGGATGGATGGTGCTCACAGCTCTTCAGTATATTGTTTCAGCTTATCATTCAGTTTGTGACCACACATATCCTGCTCTGAAAACAGACTTATTTATTCCCTCATCGGCCTGTGATGTTAATCACTATGATACCTGAACGCAGCATAGGGATCAGTGACTTATGTTTTGAAGTTATCTGAGGGAAAGGTGGTACTACCACTCACTACTTACAGGCCCAGCAGAGAAGTTTGGAGCCATTAAAATCAAAAGAAAATAGCAGTTTTGGATGCACAGTTGAGATGGTTCTGATGTAGTTTTTCAACAGATAAACTTCTCCGCACTTCATTTGCTCAGACGACAGACTTCAACACCTGCATATGCAAAAGTATACACTTCTTAACATTTCTGTAATGCAAGAGCTTGCAAGCTGGAAACCCAGAAAATGCATAAAAAGAGTAGATAGCAGTCATTTGTAATAGCTTTTTTTTTTTAATGACATATAATGAACTCAGTGACAGAGACAGAAGCAATCTTCCAGGGCAGATCTGACTTCACAAACCACATAGCTGTCCCTTTTCTTTCTACACTCTTACTGCCTTGTTCATGACACACCTTCCAGTCTCTTTAATTAACTAAATGGAGCGGTCCAAGAACCACTCACTGCATTGCTGCATTTGCTCTGCACACAAAATGAGGAAAGGGTGGGGTCTCTGAAAGAGTTAGCAACTGTACCGTCAATGGTGGCATCACACTGCATAGCAGCAGAGATCTGTTTATGTGTTGGCTGACTGAATGTAATTCTGGTACTTCTAGCAGTGATAATAAGGATGGCAAACAGTAAAAGACTGTAGATAAAGAAAAAGCATGTAGCAACTGAATGCAGGAAGAAAGAGGGAAAGCAAATCTAAACATATCATACATCTTTCCCGAAAATGGATGTGACTCTTCTTAATAGTTTGGCTTTTTCAAATGAAATATTAGCATATTAGCTACTGTTATGAATGTTAGCTTATTAGCAAATTTGAAACAAAAGCCCACAAGTCTTAAAGTGATTTGCTCATTTCCTGGTCTAGAATACAATGACTTTTTTTTTTTCCTTCCCATCTTTTGTCGTCTTATTCTTCCTTTCTCGCCTTGCATCGCCTTGGCACAATTTATGCCTCTTAAAAGGACTGAAAATAATGTTTCCTCCCTTTCCATCAGGAGTGGAGATGTAAGAAAATAATGTCTTATCAGAGTATGCACTGACTGAAAATAAGATTTTATCAGGGACCTGGCTTGACGAAGATAACGTGTTATCAAGAGGGCAACTTGGCAAAGATAACACGTTATCGATATCAGGAGTGAAGCCTGGGGAAAATAATGTTTTAATACCTATTAGATTCTAAATAAGCCATCTGTGCTCTTGATGAATTGTTATTTTCTCCAAGCCCCATTCCTGTAAAGATGCTGGTTTTTTGGCAAACCACTTCTGTAGCAGTTGGGGAAGTGGGGGGAGAAAAGGAAGCTCTTCCTCTGCAAAACTAGAGGGATACTCTCTTTCTTTCCAGAAGTTTTGCATGCAGGTAAAGACTGCTAATGTGACAGCTCAGAAGACTCAATTGTTCAGACATCAAATGGGTATTGCAGAGGAAACTACAACAGAAAATACACTGCAGAGAAACCCATAACAAAAGAAGAGGGTCAATACCCCTTCTGTCACTGACCTCCCTATCGGGACTCAGAGGTGCTGCTTATAGTATTTTTGGCAGAAGCACTTCTCTACAGAGCCAATAACCAATGACTTTTTGTCACAACCAACCACATCATAATTATCAGTGGTCACTTGGAGACACTAATAAATGACCCCTTTTAGATCAGTTGCAGACATTATCACCATTTAGTTAGACGTCATCATTCCCTCAGTTTAGCTGACCCAAGGGGTCACACAACACTTCTTGCAGCCTATTCAGTTTAAGCAGTCAGTGGAGCTTGTTTGAGCTAGCCTGAGTGCCTCTGCCCTGAAGCATTCCCTTCTACCACCCCCGCTATGGGGGCAGAGACAACCACTGTCTAGTGGGTGTCTGTGCCTTGAAGCTGAAACCTTCTGCAGCTCAATTATAGATCTTCAGAATTACTATCTGGATGAATTTAAATAAATTGTGGCACCTCCTGGAAAACGAGAAATCCCATTCATAGTAGGAAGGACTACTAACTGTCTTAAATGACAGAAAGTGGGTGAATGCCACTGGTTATTCATAGGAATGGGCAAGCAGGGAATAATTAGAAGGGAAGCTGTGGAGGGACTGTAGGAGTGTGATGTGAATAATAAAGCACACTTAGGAAAAGGCACATGAATGATATCTGCAGGGTAAGTATTTGTAGCCAGCTGAATTACCCTGGTGTACAGTAGGAGTGGGAGGGTAGACAATGGGATCTGTTAATCTGAAGATTTCCCATGTAGGAGCTGCATCTCTTTTCCCATTAACCATCTGGATATCTTACGCCCAGAGTTTGTCTCTGTTCAGGTGTGAGCTTGGTGTTAAGGTAATTTCTGAGACCCTGATATAGCACAATACATAAACAACAGCAGGCAGCCATTACAGACCTCTAAGGTCCCAAATGCATCCCTGCAGCTGTACACAGTACTGGGATTACAATTCATGGCAGAGGGATGTAAAAGACTGAAACTCTTCCATGTTGGTTCTTGCTTACTGTGGGACATAGGAAGGGAAAAAAGTCTAAAATACAGCATTTCACAGTGTTTTTTAAGAGTACACAAAGTACAAGAAATAAATATCTATAAGCTTGGAAAAGATTATAAAAATATCTATAGGTTTCTGCAATTGCCACAGTAACCGCGAGCATGAGACAAGTACGCTCAATCAAAGCCTAGTAGTAGTTAATTCAGATTCTGATGCTGATGATTAGCCTCAGCTGCTCATCAATAGAGACTCCAGCTGATAATTATTAAGTTAAACTTCTGAGTAGTATTTGCATATGTAAAGCACGCTTTCCCTGCTGAAGCAACAATGGATGCTATAATGCATTTCCTGATTGTACAGCACTTGGATTTGGGGAACCTGGGCAAGAGAGTCTGCTTTGCATATCCTTCCTTACCCTCATCAGGCCATCCATTCAGAAGAAATGCACTTACATCTACAAGCCACAGCAAAACACAGTCCTAACCCTGCATAACAGGAAAAATGCAACCATTCATTTAAACCAGAATATCCCTAATCAAAACAATGTAAGACAGAGTTTTGCATGTTCCTTGAAACACTTAGCTAAGCTTCCTCACAACCTGAAGAAAAAGTGTAACAACTGCTCTGTGATGAGACAGCCTGGTCACCTTAAAAGACATGCAGAAACTCCAGTGGACAGATTCAGCTCATTAATTTTTGGTGACCTCCAGATGTTGTCCCCTCCTCCAAAGGAATATCGAGTGTCATTATGTGGTTCTCTGTTTAGCCTTTTCTCATTTCCATTTCTCCAGATCAGAATTTCACTTCCTGAATGCGATTCTTGATCATCAGTCATAGCCATGCATCTCTGGTTAACTTCGGTATCAAGAATGCAGATAAACACACACAATATGTAGATTATATTTATGAGTGCATTTCTCCATGTTTTCATAATTACATGACAGACAAGGCATACCTAGATCTGCTTAATACCAGAAGACTTCATAAGCACATTTACTGTAGGCATAAGGAAATGTGGAAAAGAATTGGGAAGATCTTTATGGAATCCATAACAAGTACCTGCTCCCATGTAGCTACGGTACCACTTTAGTTTAGGAGTCCATCACAGGCCTACTGTTAACAGACTTGAATGTTTCTTTTATCAAACAGCGGCGAATACTAAAGCAAAAGATGACTGAGTTTGGCTTTGGTTAGACATAGGAGATGGGTTGAAAAAACGAGGTCCAACGCAGTGAAGGTGGTCAGCCTCTCTGAAACCCAGCATTTAGGCTCTTAAAATGATAGCTTAAAATTTAGCTATGACAAAATTTTTGTGTATTGCTAGAAGTCACCTGGTAGCACTGTTACACACAATCTCAAAAGTTGATTTTCAACATCTACAGAAATGCTGCAGTATTAGTTCAGGCTGGTTGCTGCTGCTGGTTTCTTTTGGAAAGCTTGTTATATCCCTTAATCTCCCCTGGCACAGAGATGTCAGCAGAGAACCAAACGCTGGTATTTTGATCGAGGCTGCTGAAAAAGGAGATTTTCTGAATACTGACTGAACATCAAGGATTGTTCAAGGATAAATAAGTAAGTAAATAAAAAAAATCAAATTCTCCACCATACTATTTCTTCCTTAGCAAGAACCAGATCTGTAAGAACCTTCAAATCTTACAGAGCTTTAGCCAACAGCAGTAGAAATGAGCACATATATATAAAGGCAAGTAGTAAAGAACAAATTTTTAAAATAGTATCTGAAGATTACACATGCAGACAGAAATATTGCAAGTTTGTATTTCTAGTGTAATACGTTATGAAATAACATCAGTGTTATTTCACTGATGACATTGCAGCACCTAAGTTATTAATATCTTTCAGTATTGAGTCTTCTATTTCCCCCACACATTCTCAGCACTCTTCATTTGCTGCACCTGTCATTTCAGCCACTTCAGTCCTGAAGAAGTGAGGAGAAAATGCAAATAACTGCACATTCAGAACACAGGAAGGCTGATCAGTATTATGACATTTATCTTCACTTATGTGAGAGATAAAATAACTCATGAGTTAGTTTTCCCGTCCTCCTCATGAAGAAAAATGTCATAACAGATCGTCATGTACTATATACAGCAAAATTTCTAACTCACTTTGTAGAGAAAAGAACATCACAGCAGTGATGCAGATGGTAGGTTACATGCTATAGCTATGACATCAGAAATGAAACACATGGCTTTTTAAAATAGTAAATATAAAAATAAGTCATAATATATACAAAAAAACCATCTAGAACAACAGTTCACAGATTAGCTAAAGGCAACTAGTTAGACTATTTGCAAAAGTTATAATTACATTAAACAGCAATGAGTTATCCATACAGTTCAGTGGAATCGTAAACTGATTTTCACATTTTCCTATTTCCCCACATTTTCCAAACAGAAAGACACAGCTAGTCAATATACTATATCTGATAAAATAATACTTTTCTACTTAAATCCCCCAAACCCATAATATACACAAAAGAGAGTAATGAAATTAAAATAAACCAACAAAATAGAAAATATACTCTTAATTCTCATCTTAACCCCATGGAAATCAACAGTGGTTTCAGAATTAGCTTCAGTGCAGCCAGCTATCTGCCCCAGGACTAAAATCTATTTTTGGTGATCAGAGTCTATTGACGTGTAATACGGAACATATTTTGCATTAATTTATTTGACATTTACCTTTTAAAAAATATTTAGCTCTGATATATTAGTGATGCTCCTTCTACAGAAATATTGTAATTATGTACAGAACTGATTTTATATCAGATATATCATATCGGGTAGATAGAGTTTTCATGTCAGTTGGTGGCCTAGGATTCCTATAAATCATGAGAAAATTACTCTTCTTTATGACACTCTTGTTTTGTTACAAAAAGCGAAGGCAGCATATCAGAAACAGTCCTATTTCAAGTGAGTCAAAGGCAAAACTCAATGACTTTGACGAAAACAAGCACACGTTTAATATTTCATGATATTCTGCATGCACACAGCATGGTGGTGTTAGTCATTTTAATGTTGCACCATAAATGTACACAGCGCTGTACTGTGGTAGGTCAGAATGTGGGCCATATCCCCTGTGCCCAGTCACAAACCTGCTGAGCTTCCTGTGCAGCAAGCAAATGAAAATTTTCATTTTTGAGCAGCCTCAAGTTTATTAAGGTTAAATACAATCGACTAACAGCAAGATTTAGATATTCTGTCGACTAATATTTTGTTTTGTAGTAGATGAGATGTATCTTTGAGACTAACTCACATTTCTGTTCCGGCGCAGGATCCTAAAGAATATGCCTATTCTTGTGTAAGATGACACCGAGGTTAAGCCCCACTGACATCCTTGCTTACTATTCTAAAATAAAGTTGCTTTACTCAATCACAGCAGCAGTGCTCAATGACAAGTTTTTGAGATGGGGTAAAGGGAAGATGAAGGTGGACGCATTTACGAAAACTCCTGTATTGTGTTTAGGAGCAGATGGGTTGTATATAGTGGTCAATTACACTTGCCTTTTATTTCTATTGATAGACTTTCATTAAAATATCTATCCATCTTCCTTTGTTAGTGTAATTATAGATTTTTACAATTTCTATCATTTGAAATACTTTTTTGTTATCTTACAGTCTAAAAAGAATAGATGGATCCTTGACCAAAATTATTCCATATTAAAAAGCCCCAAATCAACACACCTTATGCCTAAGGGCAACCGGATATGGAAAAAACCAATAGGTCAGCTACATAAGAAATGCTACAACTGTAAAAGCCCTTTAAAAGTCAAGCTAAAGAAGAAACAACAAGAGAAAAAAAAAAAGAAAAGAAAAAGAAGTAGGTTCTCTTCCCATCTTGTCCCATATTGTGCTACGAAAAGGGAAGGACCTTAATACATATTCTGTATTAATTTGAACTAATCTAGACTCGGGATTCAGCTGTTAAGAACTGACATAGGATAAGTTTGAGGAGTGAATGCTAGCAGGATGTTGCTTGGTTCACCCTTCTTTTCCCTCTGAGAACAGAAGGAAATAGCAATACATACCCTTATAGCAAATAAGAAAACATGGCCTAGCCTCTTCTAAGTTATGACCAGATACTGAGTTATACCATCTCTGACTTCATGTGCTCCTCTGAAGAAAATCCTACATTGCCATCAGTACATAATACATATTTTGTCCCTTACGGTAAAATTCCACTTGGCAAGCCATTTGAATGTGATTTCTTATGGAGAGGCAGTCTTTCCTCTTTTGAGAAACTGTAACTTCACCAGTTATGTATTTAAAATTCATATTAGCACTTTCTGTGGAAACAATTTAGTTTATTATTTGATGAGCAGAAATAAATTCCATCAGACAATACTTCTCGTTCTTTTTCTGAATAATCTCACTGAATCCAATCAACAGGGAAAGTCAAAGTCCAAATTTGCTGGAAGAGCACATAGGTCTATTCTCCTCCACTATTATGTGACAGTCATTCAACCTTGTTCCAACTTGGAACACTAAGAAGCACACAAGATGTATGAGTGAGTAAAGAATTTGCTGCCTGTGTTCAGTATTTCCAGTTCTTCAAGTTGTATTTAATGTCTTGCAATATTTTACATTTACTGGGAAGTCAAATCTTAGAGTTACATAAGAACATACTGGTGCTTTTTGCTTGTTTGTTTCCTTTGCAGTAAGATCTCATTTTCATCTCTGCAGGAAAAAGCTTACAGAAACATGACCTGTCATGATGAAAAAATCAGGAGACAAACCTCTTAAAACCTTGTGATTTTAGATATAGTAGATAATGACTTTTGAACATTCTGAACTAGCAATACCAGTTTTTTATTATGACTGTTCAAATGACTTGTGCTTTCCTACGATAGGTACATTCTGTAGCAGCAGACACGTCAGCTAGGTGGGTAAATGCAAGGGCCAGCACCTGTGACAAGCTTGTGATAGCTATGGTGCAGTCATCAATTCAGCCTGAAGAGTGCTTACTAAGACAATCATAAGTGTTGCTAGGCATTTAAAGGAACACTAAATATCCTGTGGAATCTTGAGCAAAAATTTCACGACAACAGTATTATGCCAGACAAATAAATAAACAAAATTAACAAGTATTAATCATCAATAATTTGAATTATTGCTTTTTTATTTAGTTTTGCTGGAATTATCCTTGAAAAGGCTCTGCAGGGAAAGTTTTGAACTGAAAAAACATGGTATTTCCACTGATACACCCCCAGTACACATAACAGGGTCACATACTTCTCCATACCCAGAAGGTGTCCAGACCCCAGGAAAAAAATGTTCAGATTCAAGTAGTGGTATCAGTTCCGCTCTGTCACGTCATAGCACTTACAAAGCAGAAGTTTAACTCTGCCAAGAATATAAACCTCCAAATCTGTTAGATATCGATTACTATGCATTTAATTTCAAAGCTGTGCCTTCTCCCTTTTTGATTGTTTTCTCCTTTTTTATGCTTCTCTTGTTCAAGCATTTTGGATTTGGTTCTTAATTGGGTCCGATGATCCTTAATGCCTTATTTTCAAAACCCAACACTACCCAATTGCCGCCTTCGTTTCAAAATTTCTGCAAATTCTATATTCAACCTCTGTGTGGCTATGCAGACTGTAATCCTTCATAATAGGCTGATGCTGATCCTGCTCCATGGATTAGCCAGTGTAAAATGCTTATGGAATGAATTTTCATCAACTCATGCCTTCCAAACTCAGCCCCGAGCAGCCCAGGTATATCTTATCTAACCAACTGGCTTTTATCAGCTGCACACAAGAGACATGAAAATAAGACTCATTTCAAGCCTCAATCGCGTAACTACAACCACGTTATTATTTATTTTATTTAACAGAATGAGTCTATGTGAGGAATTCTAAGGTATGCTCTGTAGTTATACATCACTGGATTACGTAATGGTGCATGTTTCCTTGAAAATGGTGAAATGACAGTATTTTCATGCCTGTTCTTGATTATTTCTCTAAAAAAGAGAGAGAAAAACGTGTAGCTGAACTTCAAGTGTAATTCTGCTCCTTTCTTCTTGTGAAATCTATATTCCCATGCCAGATGGTGTCTGAGTTATCAAAGTTATTACCCTAAACTCAATTAGAGAAGAATGAAAGTAATTAAGTAGGGGATGAAGTGACAGAAGTATCCAAGATATAAAGCATCTAATATAGGTGAGGATTCTCTGAACTAGATAGAAATTAATCTATAAATTCAGCCTGAAACATAACAGCTTGAGCCTTTACTTTCAAATATTCTAAGACAGTGCGCAAGATTTAGTACTGGTTCAAGTACTGGGCACAATTCCCAGTGAAACGGTGGTCCATAGCAGGCGACAGCCATTTTTGTGTTCTGCAGGGGCTATTACTAGCAATCACCAAATGCACTGAGACAGTTGCTGTCCAATTGTTCCTGTATCTATCGGGGAATAGTTTTTCAGGCTGTTGTGTGATCTCAGGAATGCTTGTTTCCTTTCTTAATCCTAGCTGTTTCGTACCCATGGCAAAAACAATGACAGTAAATACTTTTTACCATAAAATCTATAAAGTAGAGGTGTTGTTAAAACTCAAGTTTATTTTACATTTCTTTTTCTATTTGCTTTTCCTTTGGTGAAATAAATCTAAACAAGTTGGCACTGGGCTACAGATATGACCGAGAACTACACTTACAGGTTGTTAACACAGTGGAAAAGCAGCCAAAAATTATTTTGTAATCTACTAATGACAGTCTTCTTACTTATATGAGAAATTCGTAAGAAAACCTAGTGAAAACAAATCTTTTATTTGGCAAAACTCATTTCTGCATAGCTTCTACTGACAAGAATCATGCGTTCACGGAGAAAATTAATCGCGATAACTTGTTAGTGTTCTACGGACTGTTCACTCATTTTCTCTTTAACAGAGATACGTATACAGAAATTCTCAAGGTATGCATAAGTGAAGAAGGATGGCAAGGAAAATACCATTATATCCTGGAATGCTCAGTGTTCATGCTGCATGGCTGAAGAAAGAAAAGAAATATCTACTGCTTTGGAGAAGAGGAATGTAGCTTGCCCTACTGACACAGGCAAAATCCCTGGCCAGAAAGGGAACAAATTAAATCCTAAGAATGCAGGCATCTCTTGTTCCAGCACTGGGTATAGAAGGGCTGGGAGGGAAGGGGCCTTTAGGAACATATGCTGGTTATACCGTACCATATCACAGAATCACAGAATCATTTTGGTTGGAAAAGATCTTTTAGATCATAAACTCCAGCCGTTAACCCAGCGCTGCAAAGTCACCATTAAATCAGGTCCCTCAGCACCATGGCTACACATGCTTTTAAATACCTGCAGGGACCATCCTGCCTGTTCCAGTGCTTCACAACCCGCTCTGTAAAGAAATCTTTCCTATTATCCAGCCTAAACCTCCCATGGCGCAACTTCAGCCCATTTCCTCTCGTTCTATCGCTTGTTGCTTGGGAGAACAGATTGACCCTCCTTTCAGGTAGCTGTAGAGAGTGATAAGGTCTCCCCTCAGTTTTCTTTCCTCCAGGCTAAACAACCCCAGGTCCCTCAGCCACTCCTCGCAGGACTTGTGAGCTAGACCCTTCACCAGTTTCATTGCTCTTCTCTGGACATGCTCAAGCACCTCAATGTCCTTCTTGAAGTGAGGGGCCCAAAACTGAACATGGTATTTGAGGTACAGCCTCACCAGTGCTGAGTACAGGTGGACAATCACTTCCCTACTCCTGCTGGCCACACTATTGCTGATACAAGCCAGGATGCCATTGGCCTTCTTGGCCACCTGCACACACTGCTGGCTCATATTCAGCTGGCTATCAGCCAACACCCCCAGGTCGTTTTTTCTGTGCAGCTTTCCAGCCACTCTTCCCCAAGCCTGCAGCACTGCAGGGAGCTGTTGTGACCCAAGTGCAAGACCCAGCACTTGGCCTTGTGAAATGAACCTCATACAATTGGCCTCAGTCCATCGATCCAGCCTGTCCAGATCTCTCTGTAGAGTCTCCTGACCTTCAAGCAGATCAAAACTTCCACCTAACTTGATGTCATCTGCAAACTTACTGAGGGTGCACTTGATCCCCTCATCCAGATCACTGATGAAGATGTTAAAGGAAACAGGAGCCAATACTGAGCCCTGGGGAACACCACCTGTGAGCAGTTGCCAACCGGACTGAACTCCATCCACCATCACTCTTTGAGCCTGGCCATCCAGCCAGTTTTTTATCCAGGGAAGCGTACACTCATCCAAGCCATGATCAGCCAATTTGTCCAGGAGAATGCTGTGGGAAACAGTGGCAAAAGCTTTTCTAAAATCCAGGTAGACAACATCCACAGTCCTTCTCATCCACTAAGTAGGTCACCACATCATAGAAGGAGATCAGGTTAGTCAAGCAGGACCTGCCTTTCATTAACCCATGCTGACTCAGCGTGATCACCTGCTTGTCCTACACATGCTGCTTGATGGCACTCAAGATGATCTGATCTGCAAATGTTTTCCAGCACCGAGGTCACACTGACAGGCCTGTAGTCCTCCGATTCTACTTCTGGCCCTTCATTTAGATGGGTGACACATTTGCTAACCTCCAGACTACTGGTACCTCCCTGTCAGCCAGGACTGCTGATAAATGATGGAAAGTGGCTTGGCAAGCACTTATGCCAGCTCCCTCAGTACCCTTGATCAAAAAACCTGAAGTCCTGCCAGTGGCACCAGGCTTGGAGTCAGGTAGTAATCTGGTGGGTCTTCCTGTTTCTTCCCATGTTAATTCCTGCAACTAGAGGGATACAGAAAAACACTATTTGTGCTCCTCATCCCTTGACCAGTTGTTCTCAGGCCCCAAAGTCTCTTGATTCCCCTTGGACTTCTTGTTGCAAGTTCATTGGTGCCTACCTGAAAAGTCAGTAACAGACAATAATCTGAATGAATAAATATCTGCAATCTAAATCTCTAACAGTTATGTGGAAAGCATACAAGGATTTTTAGTATAAGCACTGAAAAGCTAGGAAACCCAGAAGTTCTGTTTTCATTTGTCTCACGTGTATGCAACAAAACAAAGCAAAAAGCACTCCTTCATGTACTAGCAGCTGAGATCCAAACACTAACAGTGGTTCCAGTTTGCAGAGGTGGTGGCCTGACAAACTGTAGCATTGTGATACATGTGCTTAAGGAAATTCCAAGCTCTTTTTTCCCACTGCCATAATGAATGTGTGATTTTTAATGTAGACCACTTAAATCTTGTTTTTAGCCCAGCCTCATGAAGGTTACAAACTTAAGCAAAAAGGGAACAGTAGGAATTAGTAGTTATTTAGCAGAGAGTGTATAAGCACAGACAGGGAATATGAACTTCCCAAATCAGCTGGGCCAGGGCCCCAGAGAAATCTGCCTTCATTACCTCCTTTCAACAACAGTGGCATATACCTTTCCTGAGCAGGGTTGTTCTCAAAGGCTTTACCAGAACCAAAAGCAGATATATTCAAAAGACTCAAATTTCTGCAGCTCAAGAAAGAGAAGGAAGGGTTGGAGCATGGCCACAGCAGAGCCACTATTCTGAAGTCTTAGAAAATACGATCCAGCAGGAGAAAGTAAAGCTAATTTATGCCACTGGGAACCACAAATCATTGCTGTCAATAATAGGTTTCCAATTGTATTCTGAAACGTAAGGTTTCAGTTGTATTCTGAAGTATCTGTGTTTTGATTCATTATTGACAAACTTTTAGGGGAGATCAAGAAGAAGCTACTGAGATGAGTTGGTGACAAAACAAGAACCAGAAAGAATTCACAAAACAATTCTGGTCCTTGTGGACAAGAAAGTTCAACAAAAAGATGGTGGCAAGGGCAACAGAGTTCTACTTGCCCAGGCAGTACCATTTCCCATGTATCACTCATATTGAGCTCTTGTCTCACCTGGAAATGGAAAGATCTTCTGCTCAGGGGACTAAAACTTGCAGGGCCTCTGAAGGCTTAGACAGCCAGTCATCTTAATTAAAGATGGATCATGAAAAAGTGAGAAAAATCGACCACTGGAGACTCACATATCTCTGGGAAATTTATCCACTACAGTCACATATGAAATGACATGGTATATATGGGACTGGCGCATGAACATTACATGCATGTCTGTTAAAGTCTTCTAGAGAAAAAAAATCCCATCTGCAATTACCATCAAACCACCATGCAAACTACTGAAAATACAGTAACTATCCATGATATTTTCATGAGCGTTGCAGGTAAGGACAGATGAGGCAACAGCACTTTCAAGTGGTGTATGAACACTTTCATCCTATGCCACGTGAGTAGCATAAAGGGAAGACTGCAAATTGTTGCCTTTTTGACCACTCCTACCACATCAAACCCTCCAGGACTCCCGTTCTTGGCAGGCCCCGGCTGCCCCGTGCCCAGGTCTGTGATGTCTGGAGGTAGAGCAACGACTCTTTCACGGGCACCCCCTTGCTGTGGGGAAGGGGTTTGCGTGCCCTCGTGAGGTCGAGAGCTCTGCTGGTGGTGGCATGTGCAGCTATCCTAGGAGAAGGACAACTCTGACTCCAAACCCGGGCAGATGGAGCTCGTTTAGCCTTGTAAGGCATCCATCTCAGAGAAGGATACTCTAACCAAACCTATGACCCAAGGACTTCGCTGTCACCGTCCAAGCTCGCTAGGCCCTGGCAGATGAACCTCAGGTGTAAAGGGTGGAGCCAGTTCCGAGCACGCTGCTCCTCACCTAAAAAATCCACCGCACAGGCCCGAAGAGTGCACTCGTCGCTTGCAGTGAGCGTGGGAAAAGCCCTTCCCAGATCTTCGTTCGCAAAGCCAAGCCATGATGACCACATCAATTAAAACCCCCAATAAATCACAATGAGTGTATCTTGCTGACTGCATTTCAACACATGGAGAATTTTGAACCTAGGGCAGAATACAATGATGGGCTTATATGTCTTCAGGAAAAAGAGCTTAGACTATTAGGGCAATGGAGTATGCAGAGAGCAGTGAAGCATTGCTCCAAAAAACATGGAAATCAGTAACTTGAGATCACATTTCATATATTGCTTCACAAAATGAAAATAGCAAAAGAGAGAGAGGCACAAAGCCAATTTAGAATAGAGAACACATGAACCAGAAAAAAAAGCATAATGAAACCCAGAAATAGAGCTGTTAAGGTGAAGATGTCAAAAATACCTATCAAGTTTAAGACAAGCATAGCAAACGATGACCTTAATTTAAATTTTACTACGGAAAAATATATCTGGTAGACTTCCATTTAATTTGTTCAAGAAAAAGAGATCACACACTCTTAAGACTACTCAATTTTAGAGAAATCGAAGAGTACATATATTAATCTTACTAAATTTACCTATCCTAGTTTTGGGAGACAATGAAGTCCTAGAGGACTAGTAAACTAGTTCTTAGTACCCGAAGTTTTTGTAATGTTGACTTACTCAGAGGTTTGAGGAAAAAATCTAAATCAATGGATATATCTATATAAGATCAATTCTTCATAAACAGTGACATATTCACCAGCATTTACTTTGAAAGAAAAAGAAAATTACTACCTTCAGCAAAAGAAGCAGTGGTGATTCCCTTTATAATTTAGATGAGGGTGAATCCTACCACTCATCCAGCTGGCCAAAATTATTCAGATGCTTGATTG
>NW_010431992.1:41748-47804 GCF_000710305.1 Buceros rhinoceros silvestris
CTTTCCCAGAACTGCTTGCTCTTCCAAACTTCTTTTTTGTTAATCTTAATTTGAAATTAATATGTTCCCCAGCTTTCAAAGAAGTTTAGCAATCAAAAACTTCTTTATTTTAATTCTTCCCTGTTTCTCTTTCCTATTTCCAGTGTAGACTGGGGAATGGAACAATAATAAGATAGATAGAAAATCACCCATAATTATAGTTTTCATTTATGTGATGAAGAAGATCAGTATTATTTAATTCAAGGAAAAAACCCACCTATATTGATACTTTCAAAGAAATTCAATTCTCTGGATTTTTGTATGTCTTTCTACCATTTTGACAAATATAGGTCTTAAAGATCACTGAGATGATTTAGAAGGATATTCCATTAAAAGAAATAATAGTCACTGAAGAGCCTGAGAGGCTTGAGAGGAAATTTGCAAAGAAAAGCAGTTGTCTACAATGCAGGCAGGTGCACCTTTAGGCATCTATCCTTACTCAAATTGCTCTAATGCCTTTAAAAAGAAAGTCTAATTCTGCTCTTGAATATGAGACTTAATCTTTTGAAAATGCTATCCCAAGACTTATCACAAATCCGTTCTGATAGTCAGCTACCTGCCAATGCTCTGTAGCAAACAAGCCACAGGAAAAGCAAGGGATGTTTGAAGGAAGAGAAGGAAAACCAGAAACCTGGATCATGCTCTGCATGTCAGTGGCTGCTACTAGATGGTTTCTAATTTCTATGTTGTAGTCCAACAATTTGGCTTTGAAGATGTTGTTAACATCTTCAACAAGTTGTTAAGAAATTTCTGCTTCACACTTACTATACTGATAACAAAAATGCTGCCAAAATGGAAATTTGAGCTCTCTCCTATTTTAATAAATGAGAGGGTAGAGCCTTTTCCTACATAGCGATGATCAGCTTTGTGCAAGTAACAGAACAAAGAGTTACAGTCAGCTCTTAACGATGAATTTTGATAAATGTAGCCTAGTTTTAGGCTGCTTGGTTCATGGCAGTGACTCTGAAGCTGTCCATGATCAGAAACTTCAGAATCAGAACAGAAATTCTTGTACTATTGATTCAAAGCCACCATGCAGCAATTAAGCCAAATTGGAGAGAACAATACCAAGCAGCCTCACTAAATTGTATACATCGAACATCTTTATGTGGATGTGTAATGTTGATATAGAATACTAACAACAAGATTTTTGGAAGAGCAGCTCATTAACTTCTTCTTAAGTAAGATCATATTAATTAAAATGAAAATATTCCCCATTTGCTTCACCAGCTCCAAATAAAACAGGAAGTCCTAAGAGTACCTTTTCCCCAGCAGTGATTAGGAATTTTAAAAAAAAACAAACAAAACCACAACAATCTCTAATGATTTTATATTATTATATTAAAAGCCCCGTTACTTTTGTAACAAACTAACAACCAAATCGTTGTTCAGGGGTTTTTTTCAGGCTTTCAGGCAGTACACCTAGGCTTCCGAGGAGACTTCTTGAGCCATGAAATGGGGTATGAAAATGTTTAATCCCTGACTGAACTGTTATCCTTGTGGAAGTGCTGTGAGTACATACAATTGCACAAGAAAAAAATCATGTTCACCAGCAGTACCTTTCATTGTTGGGAAGCAGCTTATTATATCAACAGAGCTCTTTCTACTGGTACAGTTGTCTCCATGCTAGAAATGCTTTACCAGTATAACATACAAATGATTGTATGCTGGTGAAGTGCTCTCAGAACAGAAACTGGTTAGGCCACTGCAGTATTTTTCAATTCCTTCATCACTTTCTTTCCTTTACAACCCTATAACTGAAATTTTTTAATTGCCACCAATTTAACATATATAAAAAGTCTAGGAGCTAGAGTGGGTTTCTTAGGATGTCATTCAGTAGTTATAAGAACAAATAGGCTACGTTTGTCTTCCTAAATTTCTCGGAGACTCCTGAGTCTGTCATGTAGGTCTATTTCCCTTGCTCTTATATCACTAAGGTACAATTGAAAAATGATTGAGTATTCCTAGTCAAAACAAATTGTCTCCAAGACTCTCAAAATGGAATGGCAAAGATTAAGCCCTTAATTTAATATTTAAATTATGGCATGAATCTAATAAAATATTAAAAATTGTTTAGCTGGTTTAGCTTTCTAAACATTTCAAAACATAATAAATTTACTTTTGGTATTAACAGCATTTAGCCCAATCACTTTAAAAAATTATTAGATAACCAAAATCACGGATTTGCTTTTTTCTTCAAATAACAAATTTTGAAAAATATTTTTTCAGTTTCTAGAAAACAATTTTAAAGCCTTCTTTTGGAAATGCAAGGACTACAGTTTTTACTTCAGTTAAAAAGAGACTGTCCAACATTCATATTATTATGTGAAAGTATTAAAAAAAAAACCCAACAAACAAATATCAGAAAAAATGGGTATACACTCATTGTCTGGCTTCAGGTAGTCACATGAATGGTTGGGAGGTAGACTTTTCTTGCCAGAAAAATAGCATGGCTTTCTGCCATTTCTATTTATTACTTAAATGAACCTATTTTATAAACAAAACTATGTACTCTATAGACAGATACCAGACCCTGTAAGGCTCAGTTTAACATTAAACCAGTACAAATTAGACATCTTCTATACTATCATTATTGTTTTTTCTCAGGGAGTTCTGTGAAGGCCAGCAGTTCAAACTCGTATGAGAATTCCAGTTAGTCTATAGAAGAGAAGCTGGAATAGGGACCACATTAAGCCATATTGCAGCAAAAAATGTATTTAAAGTTATCACAGATGTCATATACTTTTACTCCGATACTGCAATATAATATTGTTTTGATGATGGGGTCAGCTGCCAAAATAAAGACTTGGATGAGTAATTGGACAAAAAGACACATTAAGAAGTGCAGGTCCAAAATCTCCTCGGTTGCAATCCACTTTAAAAAGCTCTCTTAGCAGTTATAGTAAATATAAAAAATCTTCCGTTGATACCACTGAAAAAAACAACCAAACTTTTCTCACTTCTGCATGGTCATGGTGGTAGGCTGTGGAGGCGGGGAGGACACATATTATTTGGATTCTCAGTTGTAATTGTGAAATTTACTACTCATAAAATCAGAGTACAAGGAGTCCCATTTTCTTGTAATGAATCAGCTACAAGTACAAAACTCCATCTTTTTAGTGTAAATGAATTTCATGGCACAATTGGACAAAGCCATCTGCTGCCAATTGTCTTGGCAACTAATAGGATTGCTGCTGGCAGCTGCCAAAGAGCACACTGCCATACAGCTGTTACAGTTACTATAAAATAGCCAGCCAGCTTCATCGCTCCTCTCCATTGCTTTTTCCCCCCAAATCCCTGAAGGCTAGATCACGGCCAGAGTACCATCGGTGTGTCACAGGAGAAAGGGAGAGGCACATCGAGGCAGGA
Source organism: Buceros rhinoceros silvestris (assembly GCF_000710305.1). Taxonomy (NCBI): domain Eukaryota; kingdom Metazoa; phylum Chordata; class Aves; order Bucerotiformes; family Bucerotidae; genus Buceros; species Buceros rhinoceros. The sequence continues at coordinate 45,157 of NW_010431992.1, forward strand.
AACCTCATCCAGAAATCTGGTTATACTGTTGAGCACACAGCATCCTTCTCCTAGCTTTGTCCATCCCTCTTTGGATGCTGTGAAGGTAGAGAAAAACTGCACTAGTATGCCCAGTAGGCATAGCCTCCCTTATACTTACGATTTGTCAATATGCTAAAAAGGCTACTGGGACTTATAGGCTATTTCAGATTACCAACTATACTCTGATAAACTTAGGTAGTGCATCTTCTTCCTTCTAGCAAAACTAGGGGAAACTGGGGTCAGGCTACCCAGGCGGATCTGAGCTGTTGCAACTTAGACACCAAGGCAGCTAATGTGAATTTAGCTCATGTTTTTAATGAGGATTTTGATCAGTACCTTTTGAAGCATGCTGAGAAGACCCTTGAAAGCTTTTTCAGGAACAAATCTATTAAATTTTTATTTGTGGTGCAGTCTAGAGAGCAAAGATACATACCCGGTCCCTGTGTCAACCACTGTCAATCACTCAAGAGAATCAGATTACAATGAACTGTCAAAATGTGAAACAATGGTGAAGCATATAGGCATTATAAACACCAACAGGAAACTCACATAATGAGTTTCAGAATACTTGCTCATGTTCTCCCATCTCTCACAACTGCACCTCAGGTGCAGTTATGTAGTACCTCAGGTTCTAAATCACTGAGAAAATACACTTAGCCCTGCTAAAGGTAGAGAAAGACTGAAAAGTAGTTCCCTAAAGTTTCAAAAATAAAAGAGTAAACAAAACTTTCCCTCATCACCCATCAAGACTTTCTGAAGGAAGTCCTAACCCACTGATACCAATGGCAAAACTTTTGATTTTCTGATACTGCATCTTCCGTTCGTTGTTAAATCACAAAAATAGATATTGGGGGGGGGAGGGGGGGAGCAACCTTCAGTCAAGTTGCTTCTTAAATCACCACATTTACTAAATATAGGCAAAGAGGCCAGGCTGAGTTCCCTATATTCTTCTACTCTGCTGTATTCTTAGATGTTTCACCACAAAATAAGCATCAGCAGAAAGGTCACAGAAGACATAAGGAAATACTGATTTGTTCTCACACCACACTTGTTTTAAAAAAGAGAAATAATTTCTTAATGGTTAGGTTGATTCGATGAATTAGAAGAAAATGGAAAGCAATTCAGCATATTTATAAGCTGGCACATTAAACGTCAGAAATGAACACAAAAGTATGTAGACCTAATGCTTAACAAAATAAATCAATTAAGAGGACATAGATTATTTTATAATATACACACTCTGAACAACAAAGAGGTGAATGGTGGGTTAAGGAAAGAGTTAAAACCAGAAAACCTATTACCTTTTATTAAAAACTACTATGGCTAGAACCTACAACTACTTTGCACATGTAATAGTAGGGACATCAGCACTAGATGATCTATCTACAGGTCGTAAAGACTCTCAGACAGCATTAAGTGAATTAACTTGATACTTAGCCAGTATTAACTATTAGCTAAAAGCAAAAATATTCAGTCAGAGACAATCTTTGCTATCCTCTGTTGCTGAAGATGATGGCTGGCAAACCAGCAAGAATCATAACCTAGCTGCCTTGAAACAGAAAATGCTCTTTGAGAAGCAGAGGCAGATGAAGGAGGTAAGGCTATTGTCTTTCAAGAAAATGCACAGTGTCTCTCAAAGTCACGTGGAAGACAGTGTGCATCTTCGCACTTTGCTGCCCAAACAGAGCTTGCTGGTGACCACGAGGACAGTCTTTAATCCCATGGGAGCTTCCCTCCTTTCGCCCACACATGAGTTGACTTGTATGGCTATCTTGAGTAACCCAGAGCCCCTTCTCTTACCATGCCATGGACCAATGACACATGCTCTTTGCCTCACAGTTTCACATCTAAGGGTGACTACCAGAGCTACTTAAATCAGTTATCCTGGGAACACACACTGTTCAAGACACATTTTCTTGTTCCAGACAGAACATCAGCATTGCAACTTGAGTATCCACCAGAATTTCAAAAATCACCAATGTTAGGCCATTCAGCTCCGCTTGGGGTTGACGGGTCTCTGTCAGATCCAAAGTTGGGTGACTCTGAAAACATACCAGCTTCCACTTTGCATAACATGTTCATTTTCACTTCTTGGTTTACATTGTTTCTAGGATGCCAGTAACTATGGCTGGTAAAAACTTATATGCATGTTAACCACACAAGGAAGAAGTTACAGCAGGCAGTGTGGTTACTGAGACGCTTGAATTTATGTAAGCGCTTAAGTTTATGCAGAATCAGGGCCTTGTATTTTAGAACAGGACATAATTCATTCTCTACCTTAAATATTCAGTGGGAAAATGGCTGAGTGAGTGCAGTCTTGGGGTTCTGAACTTCAAGTCCAGAAATTCAAAGTCATACATGGTTCCCACAGCATCAGTTACTTTCTCCACTGGCATGTATGTAATGCTTTGCATTGCTGTATATGCTAAGAAATTTATGCCCTGACATGTATGTAAAACATTACCAACTTATGTTTCCCACAGCTGCTGTAATTCCGATGTTCTTGGCTTCTGTGCATTTAAATTAACAGTCATAACAATACTCCAAAGGCTTTTCTTGCACTGAAATCCAATTCTAGGTCTTTTTTTTACAGTATATAATGAAAACACTCATATTGATCTCCTGCT
>NW_010431992.1:47888-78475 GCF_000710305.1 Buceros rhinoceros silvestris
TGCTGAAAAAGCTCTCCCTCTCAGTATGTTCTGAAATAACAGTAGCAGGTGATTTACCACTGTTCCTGCACAACATCTGATTTTCATACCTAATATTTTCTCAAATGTGTGTCTTTTTTTCCAATGTCAGTCACTTGCCCTTGTGAAAAGTCATATTCATAGCGTTACGTGTCAGTCCTGTGTCAATATCCTCTCACACTGTGTCAATCTGCGTAGCCTTTTAGTCACCTCCTCATCATGAATTATATAAACTTCTAAGCAAAGAAGTACTAGAAACCTCAAATCAATGGGTAACTTCCTTGAAGTCAGAACTGGCAAAAGTGGGGACAAAGGATGAAAGTACTTCTTGTTAAACAGTGATGGAGTAAGAGCTGCACAGTAAATTATCTTCTCCTGGAAAATAAGCAATTTTCTCAAATAATTAAAAAATCTTGCATAGGGTCTGCATCAAAACTGTAAAATTTTAGCCTGAACAGTTACAGGCTTTGAAAAACTGTAAGCCTCTTAAAAAGATTCAAAACATTTTGACAATCTTAACTCTTGACACTTCTGTATTTTTCTATGTGTATTTATACAATATATAGACATGAAGATCATGGAACACAGTTTTGTTCTGGTGATCTTTATTAAACGAGGAACTTGATAAAGATTATGCGAGATGTTGCAGAATGACCCAAGTCCTAGAAAATGTATCCAGATAAACAAAAGTATGGATATCGGCAATTTGCTCATATCCTTAAGTACCTATGAGAAATTCTGAAATTCATTCCAAGAAAACTCTTCCAGTTGTAAGTGAATGGTACAAGAACCAGTGGCTGATAATTGAATTTTCAAAAATGCAAGAGAGAAACAAGGTACAAATTTGAGTAGATAAATAAAGTCCTTGAGTTTTGAAATAACTAGCAAGAAATCACCACCAATTTTCTGTCTCTGTACAATTTAAAATTAAGACAAGTTTTCGCAAAAAGCAATAAAAATATCCTATGGCCTGTGTCATACAGAAGAATACAACTTTTTTTGCTTGGTATACTAGAAATCCCCTTTATATCAGTGATTGTGGTGAAAGACTGCCAGTGCTCTCAGAGCTGAAGGATGTGCATCCCACAGCTCAGTGATCGTCACTGCCCCTTTGCCCCTGCCTGGAGCACTCCTGACATTTCAAAGAGGAATTTAGAAATTTGAGAATTTAAAGGTTTAGGGTGTGTGATGTAATGGATTTCTACCACAGATCCACCGGCCAAAGCCAAACTCTGTATTTATCTTCTGCCATATCTCATGGCACTGAAATGATCAGGTTTTGTTTCAAAAATCCACTAAATAATAAAAACCTTATGTTTTAATATTATTGGCTGCAACCAAAGAAAGAAAGAAGCAATATAAATGTTAATGAGAAGATGCCTGTCTCACTTTATTTAAAAGACAGTCTAATCCCATAATCCTAACAAACAAAAATGCTAGGCTTTCCACAATTACAACATAACAATGTCCAGATGGTGTCTGTCTGTCTGTGGGGAACAAGAAGAACAAGGGGCTTTACAAGCTAAATTCCAGGGAAAAAATCCAAGTGCAAATGAAAACTAATGGTTGTGTTGAAAGAGTAATTTGACTGCAGTAAGTAGCACCTATTGCTTATAAAGGTATTTCATTTCAATTTTTAAGAAGAATTCTCACAATACAGTGAGCAGAAGAGTCCTCCAATATTGTAGAAGGAAAAACAGTTTGTGTAACATAGCTTGAAGATTTTTCAGTTTTCCTTTCTAAGCTTGTGTGGTTTATTTATTTTAAGAGCTATAAAAACTACAAATCAGCCATTGAGTTCTCAGTGATAGCTGCAAGATTTAAAGGTACGCATTAACAAAATAGACATACGGAGAACCAGAAAGACAAAGAAGAGAACATCAGAAAGAGTTCGTAATTTTTCCCTTGTGAAGCCTCATTGTGGTGTAGAGTTGGAAATGCCATTTTAGCCATACTAAAGTAGAATTACTGTGCAAAGATATACCCTTTCAGTGCTTTGTAATGCAATACCCCCTTGTGTAAACTCAGTCCATGTTGCTCTAATGCAGGCTTAAAACAGGTCTTTGGCAAAATTTCAAAAGGGGTCTTGAAGCAGGATGATTCAAGCTAGATGGATATTCCCTGAAGCAAAGCTCTTGAAACTTAACTGGAAAAAATTGAAGGAAGAGAATATGCTGATGGGAACAGAGCAGAAATGTGTCTACTCATCACATTGCAAAGGCTTGGAAAGCACGGCATGCTTGGAAAACTAAATGTTATTGAAGTCAAACTGAATGTGACCTTTTCTTTATTGAAAAATTTTAGAAAATCTGTAATTTTTTGAACACAGCAAGAACTGTGATTTTACATAATAAAATATTTGCACTGCAGACAACTTTAAGACTTGACTTTTGTTAACAAGAATGCAAACCAGGATATCTTCTATGCAGTGGTCCATACTAAATAACCAGGGGGAGACAGTGTGCTCAAGAATAAAGGAGGGAATCTGTCCAGGGAACGGCCAAGAACATTACATAATACCTATCAGAAAGGATAGGCTGTTTTATTGACTTGAGTTTTTATTCCGTGCCAGTACTCAGAAAGGGGAAACAAAATGATCATGATGACTCTTGGGCCTGTTACACTGATGCCAAATGCACTAGTGCACTTAAAGTAATGAAAAAGTTAATTCAGAAATCAGTAGATAGAAAATTAATTGATAAGTATATAATTAAAGACACAGCTTTTTATTATTATTGATTTTCTCTGATCAGACTGACTTTATCTTTTGATCAGATTTAAAGTTGGCAAATAAAATTATGCATGGATGTAATATAGTAAAGCATCTGCAAGGTGTCTGATCTAGCACAAATTTTTGTGTTTAAAAGATACAATAACAGGACATTCTATTTCATGAACTCAAAACTGGCTAGCTAAACAGATTGCAAGCAACAAGTGTCAATTACCAAAACAGGAATATCTCCTGGGGCCTCAAAGGAATCAGTACTCTGCTGGTTCCTATTTAATATTTCATTGATGCTTTGGAAATAAAGGAAGAACTTTACATATGACATGAAATTAATAGTATAAATTTTGCTAAAGATATGGCAATCCTGTCACACTCACAAAATGCAGTTCAGTATGTCCAACTGCAAGGGTATACTTTTGAGGGCAAACAATGCAGCCCACATTTATAAAACAGAATTGGCATTCTGGAAAACAAGAATCATAGAAGGGACTTAAAAGTCAGATTAGATAAGTAAGGAACTGGAAACAAGCTTCAAGAGCTGAAGCTATAAAAGAAAGGTGTAAGTAATTAGGTCTTTGGAAGTATAATTGGGCGAGTGAAGAGTAGGGGGAGATAAATATATCTAGTACCTCTGTATGTCGTACTGACAAGAATAATACTGCATATCACTGTGACTTCTCTCACATGCATTTTTAAAAGCATGTTGAAAATCTGGAGAGGGTTTAGAAGAGAGACAGAAAACGAGTTGAAGACTAGAGATAATGCCCCACAATTGAAAGAAATCAATCTGTTTAGCCTATAAAAAAAGAAAACTGAAAAGTGAGTTGATTAAACTGTATAAGCTCCCTCATAAGGAGAAAATAGCAGACACTGAAGATGTCTTTAATCTAGCAGAGAACGATACAGCAAGAATCAGCTACTGGAAGCCTTAGTCGGACAAGTTCGAATTCAAAATGGGGTACACATTTTTGTCATTGAACATTGATCATTGCACAAGTTTCCCATGGGAAGTGATATTTTCTTTTCTCTGCCCCACTACAATAAACTTTGGGGTAAAACACAATGATGTGATACAAAGATCAGCTTGGGCAACTGGGAGGTCCCTAATGGCCTTGAACTCAATGGACATACGACTCTTCAAGTTTTATATTTGGTCCTGAGAAGTGCACACTGACAAACCTCATTGAAGCTTTTGCTACTGTCAGGATCAGGCCCTAAATAACCTACTCCACCACTGCATACAAGGTCTAACCTAATATATTCCCTGCTGTCCATCCCTAAGTGTCTCTCTTGCCACATTTTACATTGCCACATTGAAGGCAATCCATCAAGAGAGGAATCAGATATTTCACAACCTTTTTGCTAAGTAAACAAGCAGGCAATTGCCACAAGCATCTGTGGCCAAGTTCCGTGGTGCCTACTGAGCTGCCAGATGTCAGTGTAACCATTGGTAGCTGCACATTACAATGCAAACTGGCGTGGATTATCACAGAATTTCCTAAGAGCTGCCATTCCCTGGACCTTTCATCTGAAAACTAATGATTCCCAAGTCTAATCTGGAGAGACAGAGAGAGAGATGCAGCACTCAGCGCTCTCACGCTGTAGTTATTAAGGAGAGTGAACAGGAAAAAAAGGTACTATTTGAGATGTTGTAATTCTCCAACAAATTTTCCTTAGGAGTGAAAACAAGATGTACAGAAAAACAAAATTCAGCAGTCATTTAGATGACAAGACCATGTACCTGCCTTACGAGGACTGTTTAGGTCATAGAGTCTCCTTTAATGTGAATGCACATGTGGACTATTACTTAGTCTTGGTTTTCTTTTTTACAGCAAATAGATTTCTTGTTCCACAGAATGTCAAAGCAAAGCTTGAAAATGTTATCTAGTTATAAATTCTGATCTAACAATTCATAACCCAAATGGTAACTAATGAGGACTTTTATTTTTAGGAGAACAGATGCAGAGTTGCTTTAGAAACAAAACTAAAAATTCAATGTCATGATTTTTGTGATCCAGAACTCATGATATTAGGACATTTGGGATTGGCAATACTGTAAATCATATTTTTCCTAGCCAAAGAGACACCATCAGTCATATTAAATTTTATTAAATCTTTAAAAAAAGGGAGTGTATAAAATATTTTAAAATTTGAGGAATTAAATCCATTCTTTTCCCTTTCTGCCTATTTTTGTGATTGTACTATTCGATTTTATTATTTTACAGCCTAAGACAAGAGAAGGGTTTTGTGTTCACACATAGACAGATGTAATCTTTTGTATTTTTCTGATATTGAAAATGGGTATGTAATGAAGCTTTCCTATGGGTGAGTTTAATTCATTCATGACGGTTATGAATCACCTTGTCTCGCAATTTTTTTGACATATCCCCATTTTTGAAAAACTCAATTAAAAGAAAAAACTCTTTAAATTGCCAGAGATAACATTTATCAGCTGCAGGCTGGGATTCACCAAGAAGCCTGAAGTTCAGTTAAGTATCCATCTTCTTATAATTAATCAGTTTTTTTTTTTTTTTAAGGAAGAAAAATATCTACAAAAATGGAAAGACTAGAGAAGACTTAGAGAATAATTACTGTTGAAGGTTAAAGATTTTCAGTCATTAAAGAAAAGATTGGAACCGTTTTCAAGTACTGAATTTTCTTTTCTGATAAATTTCAAGAAAATTGAGAGGTCCACTTTGATTTATGTGGTAAAACGTATGTTAGTGTTCTCCCTTCCTTGCCTCCAGTGAGCTGACAACTCATTCCCTTCCAGTTTTACACTCATTTGATGGTACAGACTCGGTAATAAACAATGAAGTTACATTTTTACAGATGCTGACTTGTGAAAACCTGAATTGAAATAAACAGATATTGGTCATCTCTCTCTACAACTTGGTGTCTCACCATATGTCTGGTTTTGGATTTGACATTCCAGAAAGAGACCCAGAAGAAAGCCAGCAGGATTCTGCGGGAAGGAGGGGGATCCTATGTCAGGCTCTGCAGTAAAGGAGCTGCGTTTCACATCCTGCTGTGCAGGTGGGAGGGAGAATTCCCACTATAACCAAACTAGCTAGGAGCAGACTAGGTCCTTCTGCCATTTCATATACAGTATCTTTAGGATTGTGTCCTACCTCCACACAGTATCTCCACGTTTGCAGCTGTGGCATATCAAGCACATGGTTTTGCTTGTCATTTATCAAGACCAAATTGCTCATTACTCCTCAGGTAACGTGCACTTCTGCTCTGGATAGACATTGGCCACACACGCCCTATTCGCAATTCAAACTCAAGACTCAAAGGAAAGCACGAGACAGGAAACAACATTTTTTTCCCCCTCTCAACCCTTACTCCCAAATTAAAATGTGCTTCAAGCTCTGATAATCTGTTTAAACCTCCATCATTTAAAAAGATACTGTTTTGTCACTGTAGAAAAATTGTAAATATCTGTAAGTACTCCTTTGATAACAGTTCTTTTAAGTGTCTTCTAAATTAAATTTGCCTTTCAGATTTTCAAAGTTCTACTTTGACTACAAACAGGCATCACAATAATGCCCCACACTTACTAACAGTAATTACCCCAATAATTACTAATTAATAATATGGGAGTTACGTTGAACTTTCATCTCAAGGCTTTGTAAATTTCTGACTTTGGAAACTAGGAGGTGGGAGATAAATAGCCCTCTCTGTGCTTACCAGCAGCAGATCCAAACCGTCTTGGAAGCAAGTAGGTGCTGCCTGAGAGACAGGACGTAACTGGATGGATCAGTAGCTCGGATCACTTGGAAAGGCTTCTGCTCTCCTCCACTGTTTTTTTCAGTTCCTCTAGTCTTAGGCTCACTTCTTGTCCCTACTCATATCGCACTAACCATTATGTCTGTAACTTTGGTGCTGGGGTCCTGGCAGCTCTGAAGTGCTGACTCAATGGAAGTGTTTTTATGAACTAGTTCAGACACTGGCAACAGCAAGGTTTTATCAGCTTGGCCTCCACATGGAATTCCAAAATATCCATACTGCACTGATGGTATCAACATCAGTGCAGATAGTGGATATGCAACAGCAGTGCTCCAACTGTGCTTTCAAATTCAAGTAGATGTACTTTGAATGGCTTTGCTTACTTCTATAAACCACCTAAATATCTCTTCTCCCTCCTATCAGCTCTTCCTCCCATCCCTTCCCGAGCCTGGGATGCTATCATAAGTGACTGAAAAAGAGACAGACCTTCTTCTCTTTGTAAATCAGGTCTTGCCTCTCATTTATTCCTAGTTGCATCAGTTACAGTGAAATAATGCTAAAGCCATCTAGTAACTAGCTAACTGTAAGTATGAACACCCTCCAAAAACATCACCATTAGCCCAACATGCTAAATCATGAACAATAAGCAGAGAAAAGTAGTGCATGGATTTGTGAAGAAATTTTCAACTATCTGAAAATATTCTAGTTTTCTACTTACTTTTGGCTAGACGTATGATTTCAAATCACATTTTCTTCCGTGGAAGCCATAAATATAAATGCTCCTAACCATCATTTAAGTTTGTCCAAATAAACCAGATTGCAAGAAGACTATACAGCTGAAGAGTACGTTAAAAAAACAGAACAGAAAAGTAAGTTGGTTAGAAGAATTTTACTCACAAAGAGCATAATTAATTACCATATAAGAAGGAGTCCAAGTACAGTAACAAAAACTGCAGTCAGTGGAGTTTTTATGTTAAGCATAGCTAAGCAGGTACTCAGTAGAGTATAAGGCACAAGAAAGGAACAGACTGTGCACAACTGATTGTCATGACTTCTCCATTCTGAAATGTCACTGTGGTATAGAAAGGAACATCTGAGCCATACTGGATCTTGTGTTTTAACTGGGAGGGTGCAACACTCTTCCTTTTAGCTCCATTTCCAGGCTCTGTGGGACTTTTGCACAGAATGCACTATAACTTTGCCAAACAATGCTGTTTGGTTTTGCATCTCCAAACTAAATTTGGCTTTTTTAGAGAAAATAATTTTTTTTAAAAAGGAAGTAAATGGAATTATATTTTTTTTTTTTTTAAAGAGAGAGAGAAAGAAAATCAGTGATGTGTATATGGAGAGAAACTAGCTTTTTTTAAAAAGGAAGTAAATGGAATTATATTTTTTTTTTTTTTTTTAAAGAGAGAGAGAAAGAAAATCAGTGATGTGTATATGGAGAGAAACTAGCTCTGGTTAAGATTTTCTGATCACATCATCACTGGTGCTGAACAAGGAACATAAAGACTATTAGAGAAATACTAGAATAGCAGCCCTTATTTCTGCTAGGCAGCACTGCAAATATACCCTTGGGAATTCAGTGATAAAATAGAGAAAATTGAACATATGTGACAGAGAGCCAGAGTGAAAAGGAGCATGAAAAAGAAGTACAACACAAAAGGCTTAAAAGGGCTCAAGGTGTGAAAACACTGAGGATGAGTAAGAGTGTGAGGGATGTGTGAACTACTGCAAGTACAAGAGGAAAACAGGAGCAGGATTCTGAGTGAGGGAGGCTGAAAGTGATGGAGGGTAACCAAGCATAAACATGAAAGAAAAAACAAGGGTACAAATAAGCATACTATAGAGCATAGCAGAGTGTTAGGCAGAAAGAGATGGCAAAAGTAGGATAGAAAAGAGTAGGATAGAAAGAGTAGGATAGAAAGTAGATAGAAAAGAGTTTTAACGATGAATTTCTTTTTTTTAATTGCTTTTAACTTCATTGTTTATCAGAAGAGAGACTGTTACTTGAGAACTGACCAGCAAGCAATGTAAGAAAGAAACAAGAGCAATAATATCTACTAAAAATTCTCAATAAAAAGACATTTGGAAATTGCCTTCAATTCTGTCCATCAAGCTGAGGTGGTCAGAATGACAATGCAGAATATACTTTGGAAAACAGCAAACTGGAAAAAAGGGGAAAGGTTGATTCTATCTAATCATTTTTATATATAAAGTTATACTTTGAAGAGACTCCCTACTCTTTCTGTTAAAAATCTATAGACTTTGACAACATAAATTTAGTACCTTCAGCGCAAAAAACATCCAAGATGGGACCGCGTCTAGGCTTTAGGGCCACCTGTTTTGAATAATCACCAAAACACATGGAAACTACATCAGATGACAGGTGACCTATATCTTAAATAGCAAGTTGGGACAAATGGGACACAACACAATCTCACCTAATAAAAGCTGTATGTACTATGTGAGAGACCCAGCTAGCCACACCACGTGCAGTCACTATGAGTGAATGGGGTTTGGGCACGATACGAAGAAGAGATCATAGCCACTTACAATTCCACAGCACTTTTTGCAGGACTGGGGCTGTCTGCCCCGGCATTTTGATCAAATATGAATATAATAGCTACATCATCTTTACAATTCCTCCTTCTGTGACAGTGTTACATCTCACACCCTATCCTTTCCTCTTGAGCAATGCTTCTGAAAGGGTTTCTATGTTTGGTAATGTTGGACAGTAACTCCCCACAAATAAAATCTAAGTCATTGGGAGCTACCAGTTCTCATCATCTCTTAGGATGAAGTCTGTATTTTGCAGAACACTTCTGTATCCTTCAGGACAGGAAGTAGGAGGAAAATCAATGTGCCAGTCAAAGAAATCACAGGTGGATCAGAGCTTTTTCAATACATTCTGTGTGTTTCTTTACAAATTGCATTCCCTGAACCACCCACTTTGAAAGAAATCCACTTTCCCACATAAGTACTTCGAGTAGTTCAGGTTACACAGAGAGACTGTCACTCAAAAGAAGACTTAACAAGCAGTGTTCCTGAAGCTTAACAGCACTGCTTTTTCTACATCAACACTTCTCTTCCTTTCCCTAAAAAGGTTGGTACGACTTGATTAGCTCCCAACACTTCATTATAATAACAATAATATTACCTAGCCTATATAGTGTTTTTCATCAGTAGATCAAAAAGTACTTAGTAAAGAAGGCAAGTGTCATTACCTCATCAAGTAGTACCCACTAAATAATCAGCTCTGCTGCTGCTTTAATCCTTAAAGATAGTGTTTTAAAACCATGAAGAAGCCAAAACATAATCTCCAAATAATACACCTTCTCTAGCAAAGGAGATTATTGCCTGTTCAGTCAAACCCAAGAGGGTTCCATGAAGCAAAAAGGGAACATATTTACAAAGATACCACACAGGATTAGAAGGGACCTTTTCAGTTATTGAGCTAAAGCCCAATTGTCCCATGCTGATACATCATATAAGCCCTTTCTTAAACAGCTCAAGTTTTGCCTTAGAACTAGTGAGAACTTTTTGCCTTTTATAAATCCTGCTGAGAGGCCATGGCAGAAGTACTGATCTGATGAACACGTATTTTCCTCCCATTTCCACCCTAAATGTACTGTTGCACTGATAAAAAAACATTTTTCTTAGTATTAACAGTATCTGTTCATCTGAAAAGCTCTGCCCTGCCTTGTGTATTTAGAAAGCTCTCAATTAGGTAAAGGAATGGAAAACTATAATTAAGTTTGCCAGTCTCATAACTAGCAAGGTCTATCAAATTTTGCCTGTGGCTACTGTTACAGATACGTTCCCTACCACCTTCCAGTGTCAAATTTGGCTTTCCTAGGAATATTTATTAAAAGTTCAGGTCTAGTTCCAGAGCAGTGTCAATCACCTAAGTGTCCACTGCAGTGTATTAAGATTATTCTTTCCCAAGGTGCCCTACTTTACACTTACAAACACTAAACTTAATTTGCCATTGTATTGTCCTGCTTTCAAAAAAATCTCACGATGGAGATTCCACAAGCAGCTGCTTTTCTTCCTGTCAAACTACCTAAATATCCCATGACTGCAATTTAAGCCTGTAACTTGTTATGTTCAGATCAAATCCAGCTCTGTATGCAATCAAAAGTCTAGTCGGCATGCAACATTGAATACAAATGTGCAGTCCTCATCTTCCTGAGAATTTCACTAGTTATCAACCTTTCCCTCTTCAAACAGCCCAGGACCTTCCACCATATGCTTTAGGACAGTACTAAGACACAATTCTATCTCAGCGAACATCTTCAGAACTAATACTTCAAACACCTCGCATTACCGCATTTGTGAAGTTCTGATCTTTTTTACCGCATTTTTGCTATCTCAAAAAGCATTTACTTTTTTCTCCCATATCTTTGGCTGACATCAACTTGGTAACAACACTCTGCTGTTTTCTTTGAGACAAATAATCAATAGTATTAAGTAGGAACATGGTTTTGCTTGTATTCTGGATTCTCACAGCCATTATCTCACGTTCATGTTCAAACAGCGATCCTGAAATAATGACAAGGTTGAATCTTTCACTTCTGTCTCTTAACTCTTCTACCTTTTCTTCTGTTTCAGCATGCAGAAATGTACCTGTCCTTTTACATACGCATAGAAAACAATTACCCAGAACTTAAGTGTACTAATTACTTCTTAAGATGATTATTTTGTGATACACTGGAACTGTTGATTAGAGTACACAGGCAAGAACATAAATTCCTTATCAAACTTCAGTCATTGTCTTTCAGTTATTTTATTCTTCATATTATTTTTACCTACGAAAGCACTGATGGCCTTACTGGGGGTTGACAATGTAAAGTCTCTGCTCTTAAGCTAGACCAGTAACAAAAAGGTGCTGGGAAGTCCAGAGAGACTCAAATTAGCCTTAGATAATCCTTGCACCATCCACCATCACCAAAAATGCCTCACGTACAGGATCACTTCAGTCTTTCTTGTCACTATATTGTTCATTCAGTGCTGTATTTGCACTTGAGAGGACCAAATCAACAGGCTTTCCTTCAGCCGAAACCAAGACAACTTTACAACACTGATTCAGGTAAATCAACAAACAATTCATGACTACCCAACACCAATTATCCATTTACAAGTTTGACTGGTAGATTTCATGTTTAGAATGAATTTGAGATACGAAAATTCCCTGTAATTTTGAAAGATTGAAACATAAAAGAATAATTTGGAAAAGATAACAACATACATGTTTCCAAGATGCTGAATGCTTTCACTCATACGTGATGCTCAAATACAACGAGGTTAGCGTGAGGCACAGTGAAGCTGATTCTAGCAGCACTGCAAATGATGCTTTCATAATGAACTCAGTCTTCCTGACTCCTCAAGATAATACTCTCTTTTCCATATGAATTCACTACTTTTCTACATCTCACTACTTGCCATGCATGCACATCTTGTTCTTTGTCTTCTCTCCTGGCCTAGATTATTAAAAAAAAAAAAGCCATCTCTCAGTACTCCATTCGGCTTCCTACCAAGAAATTGTTTGTGACAAGTGACAATAACTCCTGAGCACAGTTCTTCCCTCACTCCCATTCATTACATCCTCAATCCCTAATTAAACCCTCACGTCTTCAGTTTTCACCTCTCCATTAGAATATCTCTTCTATGACAACCACTAAAAGCACAGCTCCCAACCTTCACCAGATAATCTTTCCACCAGTAGAAGCTTTCCTTTTCTCTCTGTCTCTATGCCACCACAGTTCCTAAATCAAATGTTACTTTTGTGCAACCTGCCTGTAAATAGCACAAAAAAATCCCCTGCTCAGAAACGGCTCAGATTTTTCCATTACTTCTGTGACTTCTGAGCCAAACTATGACAAAAACGCCAGGACCTTAGTGGAATATTTCTAAGCAATATCCAAATAATAGAAAATCTTCCTACTTCTTGTATTTTACTGCTGGATATGTAAGGAAAACAAGCATTCAGTTATTAAAAATATAATGGTCTGTTTAAATATGCAAATGTTTTCCCAAACAATTTGTTTCCAAGGGCAAACCCTTACTTTTAAAAAATAAAAGGAAATTACACGTTTCATCCTCCTCTGTATGTCAGATACGTTTATAAATTGCAGTCCACTATGTTATAAACATTTTTTCCCAAAAAAATCCACCATTATACTTTGCTTCAGGTTGACAATATTATTCTAGATCTGGCTCCCCCGAGTCAACATTCAAAATAAATTATTAAGCCAATTAGAAGAAAAACAGTGCTAGTTGCTGCAGGTTTGTTGGAGGAGGGGGTTCTGCCCTTTCTTTAGTGGTAGCAATTGTGATGAGTAATAGCAATTTTTCCTAAGCTAATGTAATTTTGTCTTGATTTACTGGCCTATTGTGTTTTCAATCCTCAAGGTGGAAAAGTGGCTATTGATAGCAAAAAAGTTATTTTTAAAAGGCCATTTTTAATAAAGCTCAGGAAGGTTCCGTGACTAGAAAACTCAGAGGCCTGCTGCAGTTAAAAGGCTCATTCCAAGTGAGCAATGTAGATAGAGGCTTTTTTGGAATCTGGAAAAAAAATGCACTTATACAATAGTCTTAATGGCAAGAGGGAATAAATAAATCAGCCCTTCCCTCCCAGTACTGCAAAGTATCAGGCTGGGGAGCCATCTTTTCTGCTGAAATTTTAAAAAGTAATGACTGATTCTGGGTTAAATTTCTCAGATGCTCAACTTGAGCCTCTTGAAATTTGAAGGGGCCTGGTTTTTAAACAGGAGTAACACTGACTCAAAATCAGACATCCAGAGCCAGTACTGCAAGCACGGTAGCATCCACAATTACGAACTGCTTAAAATTTGACTTAAGTGCTCTCACAGCGTGTGCTGTACCAATTAATCAGCAACATGACTGTTCAACCAACAAATGCACTAATAAATGAGGTGTCTCTGACACATACAGAACACTTACCGTTTTGCTTTGGAGCTCCCTGTACTGCTTTATCTTAGCCTGATCTGTTTGTCTCTGACTTACAAAACTCTAACCTGCTGCTCCTAATGGAGAGCTTCTGCTTTTAGAAGTACTTATAAGCTGACAAAATAATCCCCTCAAACAGGTAGGATAGGCAAACTGCACATTAACACCTATACAGACAGTACTTCACTGTCTTACTGTAGATAACAGCTGACAGTAGTAGCACTGTCTCGGAAAGGAACTTTCTTACATTTAGGGCTTCTCTATAAGATAAGCTTGTGCCAGTCTTAAGAACACATGACATTTTAAATGGCTACTGCTATGTCAACTAGCATAATTTCCCATATGACTGCTTTTACTGGTACATATATCGTTTTGGAACCTGTTTTAACCGAGCTGGCAAAAGCTGTTCCTTCACTGCAGTAACGCTACCTACGACACTGGCATAAACCAGTATAATTATATTGGTGTATTTCATGACATATTTTATGTGGAGTCTTTCTTGTCATCCCTTGATTCAGTGTGGTCCACATCCATACTACAGCACAAATCTACCCATCATTCTAAGGCACAGGAGCTACAAACAGGAGCTGGGGACAGGGTGGGTATGACATTTTTTAAGGGAACAGGTAGTCAGTCAGATACCAAAACATCAATTCCCATGGTTTTCAATACCTTGATTTAACCCATCTACCTCCTGAATACAATAAAAACCATGATTCCCCGAATTAGCTTTGTTCAAGGAATAATTTTCTTCTCTCCATCTCCTGACACTGGTCTTCAATTAAAGCCTGCAATGCTGAAACTCACTGAGACTGATGGAGGAAATATAAGGAGAGAAACCACTGAAATGTATCTTCAGAAGCAGATTATTAAATGTTCCGGAGACATCGGTGCGAGCGACAGCCACCAGAGCTTAGTGAAAAAAGAGAAGCAGAAAATTAAACTTCTCATTGGGCCTGATGATGATTAATATCTCTTCTCTGATGAGCTTGAAACTGCTTAATCTTTGCTATTAATATCAAATCACTGAGATGCAAGTATGGTAGCTGAAGAGCAAGGGGCCACAAGAGAATGTTTAAAACTGGGGAGAGGAAAAAAAGGCAAAAATAACTGAGGTATGTTTTGGTCTTAAATGTCTAAAGCAGAATGAAGCTAAGAGTCACCACCAGTGCGACTCTGAAGTCAGGTTACTATGAGACCGCTCTTGAGCAAATAAAGTCATACAATTTTAAGGAGATTAATAGTATATTTTTATCATTTGGTTAAAAGCATTTGCATCCTACAGGAAGACTACTTAGTTCATCTCATCTCTTCTCAAATATACGTGAACAAGCAACTAATATCTTCACACAACTCAAATGGATTAGATAATTGTTATTTTCGGCTTTACTTACCTCTGTACATATTGGCAAAGCTTTAAAGAGAGTTAGTTGGATGGAGTTCCTTGGAAACCAATAATTACATAGCTGTGCAGAGAGATTTTTATACTTGATTCCTATAAGAATATTCTACAAAATTTAACCTCTCTGTTGAGATTTTTACCTTAAACCCTTGGGTTTGTAATGCACTGAAGCAAGAGGTGGAATAGCTAAATCCATTATAGTTAATACTCCTAGAAAACACCCTGTGTGTATTACATTTTCAGACCAAAAGAAACCTCTGTTAAAGTCAGTGTACATTCACTTGAGATTATGCATTATAATAGTTTGATTAGTAGAGAATAAAAAGCAGGCTTTTAGAGCACCCATTCACCTGAAAAAATTATTCCTGCTAAAGTTAACAAGCAAAATCACAGAGTTAGGTTAAACTGAATCCAGTGTCAGGTAGGTAATTTATTGATTGCAAAATATTAAAGCTGTGGTACTAGTTCAATATGATTTTAGAATACTGATTGCCTTAATGCTGCAAAGATAACTTGTAAACACTGGACAGTAATTTGATGTTTTATTTGGAGACCAAGATTACAAGATCGATAAAATATAAATTTACAAGCCTGGATCTCATGAATAATTGGTTGCAAAATTAGTACTCAAATACATCTTGTTTCTTAAATTTAATAACTCTTAACTTGCAGCTGAAACTGTGTTTGATTTGATCCTTTCTGAAGGGTTATTTGTCACAACTGAAAAGGTACATTAACCTGGAGCCCAAAACAAAGAATCTGCTGGGTAAATTAGTTTTTCTGACCTGGGATGGCAACTGATCATCCTGATAACTAGTTTCTATTAGCTATGACAAAGTTAGTAATTATCCTATATATTTATATCTTTTTTTAAACAGCTGTATGCTTTGTTAACTGTAGCACTGTAGCTCTCTCATCTATAGGTCTCAAGATGATCTTTCTTATGGTGCACTTTATGTACTACAATATCTCATAGTCATGATCACTTATTTCACATGACAATTATCTTTTTTTAATTATTTTTTTCTTCATCCTCTTCTCTCACTTCCTATCTTTAAGCCAGAAAATTCTGGACAAGGATTAAGGGATGCATTTTTGAACAGGGAGGAATAATTTATTCAGACATGTGCTAGAATAGTCCACCAGCTTTAAAATCAAGTTCAGAAATTTGGCTAGACGAAAAGCTTTGGTATAATCAGAAGGTATGGCTTAGATGCAGAAACTACCAGCCAGCATTACTCTAGCAACTCCACAATATAATGCAGCCTGCACTATGCAAGATATTAGAGACATTGATTGTTAACAGTCCCTCTGATGGTAAAAAACTACAATTCTTCACAAGCCAACAAAACATCAGTAACTGCTCTGGGTAATTTTGGGGAAAATCTACAAATTTGTCTGCCAGTTCCACTGTGAAACACAAATTATACAAAAGACTGTCGCAACTACTCTAGAAGAGATGTACTAACCTGTAAAGAAGGGAAGATGAGCAATAAAATAGGAGAAATAGGAAAGGAAAAAAATGGTGGGGAGGAACACAACTACTTTCGCATATTTTGGTTTTTTCACTCTGCTTAATCACATAATAAACAGATATCATATAGCTCTTTTATGGTTTTTATTCTAGCAATTTCTTCAAGCTCTTCCCAGCACATATTTCTGTCTTATTAGCTATGGCTTTATTTTACCTCCAGAAATAATCTACATATTATATCAATGCTATGCAACATTCTTTGATATTAAACTACACCATGACAATCTTAATCCTGTGTAGAGAGAGCCAAACAAAAGTGCTATTGTAGCACCAACAGCTGTAGACACACTGGTTTTAATCTATTTACGAAAGACAATAATCACTTGGAAGCTGTAGGGGCCCAGACTTCACTGCCTAGAAAATGGTGCACAAGCTGACCAGGCTTCTGCTTCTCAGAACAACCTATCTCTACCGCTACCTGTGCTCGCCTGATTACAGCCAACACAAGCAGGTCTGACTATACTGAAAAACACACTTTCAGTTTATTTTGCAGACAATCAATTGGGGTTTTCCAATTCAGGACCTTAGCGTGTTAAATCCAATCTTGTAAGCTACTCCGGGGTCTGAGTACACATCGGTGATGGTGATTTCATTGGGCATCTACAGAAGTTCAGGAGTCAGTGTGCAGAGAGAATCTCTTCCTTAGAATAGGTATAGACCTGTTATTACAAGCTCACTGGAGAAGTATCTCATTATGAAACACTTTACTTAGATAGTAAAATATTTTAACTAGGTCCAGAAGTTACTATCTTTAATACACACTATTTTGAAAAAAGTAAATGTACCAAAAGATGCTGTCAGGGATTGTGAATTTAATGTAGGAAAATGTGATGAATCCAATATTTTTTGTAATTTTAACCTCACTACTCTCAATTCTCCCCGTTAGTTACCAAGCTCTGCAAACTCTGACATTTAGCCATTTAAAAGCTAAAGAGAATTATAAGGAAAAAAAAAAAAGAGGGTTTAAAACCTTGATGTTTACATCCTGGACTTTGACTCTTGTTTCACAGAACTGTGGAGAAGGACAGTCATGCTACAAGTTAGAAGAACAATTACAGCAGGATAGCTCAAATGGTTTGAATGTTGTTAAACTGGAAGAGAATCTCAGGCTAAAACCACATAATTTTCAGGTCATCAGCTTTTCCTCCTATTGTTACTAACTACAAAGTTGAGTGAACCAAGATGACTGCTGTCAGCCCGTATTTTTGCAGTTGTGAACTTCTCTCAACTCTCCAAGGATGTCTAAAAACATTTTTTAAAATCTCATAAATTCAAGAATTGCAGGAGACAAAGCAATACAAGACAGGTAAAACTTTAAGGGAGGAAAATAACTACTCACCTGAACAGTTCAATGGTTGCCATGACAGAAAAATGTTTGAAGAGGGTAAAGAGGGAATGAAGAGATGTGTTGAAGATACTGGTATTCTTAGGCTAATCAGAGCTAAAACACATCCACCCGGTATCAGGATATTAACCTTCACTCTCAGCTGTTTTTCCTAAACTATACCAGAACATTAACTGCAGAACATACAAACAACCACACATGATATGTGAACTGCTTCTTTGAATTTATTTTTCACTTGATGCCTTCCTCTTCTGGCATTATACACATTTAAATAAATATTCAAGTAAAAGTTTCAAAAGTACTGGAAGAGACTACAGATGCCATTTGCTGTCTGATAAGGAAAATTGTGAATTCAAACTTTTTCCTGATCTGAAAAACCCCCCAAAAATTTTTAACATAAAAACTCCACAGAAAATAAATACTATAAGTTAACTGTTCTGAGTTAACTGAAACATTCCCCAGAATCAAAATATTAAATATTCATTTCAATCTTCTAAAACATTTATATTTCAGGTACTTTTTTTATCTTGACTGTAGACATTGTTAATCTGTGTCCTGGTTTGAGCTAGAACAGAACTAATTCTGTTCAGTGATTTTACAGTATTGGTATATATTGTATATGTTTGTATATATTTCATTTCATTGTTAATTATTTTCACTAAAGCAGTTTTAGTTTCATTTCCAATCCATAGATCTCTCTCCCTTATTCCCTTTCTCTTCTCCTTTGGGAAGGAAGAGGGGCTAACAGAGAGCATCTGTCATTCTTCTAGTGGCCAGCCCAGACCTAACCCGTGACAACCTGCTTGACTGTTTGTCCCCAAAGCTCATCGGTTAATTTCAAATTACTTTGCTAGAGGGAAAGAAATCAGAGGTAATAAAGCTTCTACAATTGTCAGGAGCACACAGAGAGAGAGGAGAGATGCTATACATTTTACCATTGAGAAATACATTGCAGCATGATCTCAAGATTTATTTAGATATCAGGAGACCCATATGGGAGCTGGGTTTTATAAATGCCCTAATTGTACAAAAAGCGACTTCAACATCAATCAGCTGCATGACATCAATCACAACAAGTCAGGCGACATTAGTTACAGCACTCAAAAAAGGTCTGTTGTACTTATAAACAGCACATTTTGTTTCAAAAAGCCAAGCACCACTTCTTAGGGTTTTGGCTTTTTGTAAAAAAAAAAAGACATCTAAGCTTATCCTGCTTTTCTGGTTTCCTGCAGAAAAACATATTTTGACTAGGAAGTTAGTAGGTACCTATCTTGGAAACAGAGAAAAAAGAATAATTAGGAAATAGCTCTCCTACTGGTAGTCTTCCATGCAGCCCAAACAGAATTTAGGCATCCAGATGTCCTTCTTCTTGGAAGGAATTTGCTGACCTTTGTGTAATGCAAGTTTTTCCCAGAAGTTTGCTCAAAGAGTGAGAAAGACAAAAAACAAAATGAAAACCTTGAGAATTCCCACAGATTATATTCAGAATAAGGTGCTGATCCAAAGAAGCTGGCAACTAATTTCTGCTCCATGAATTCCTTTTCATGCTGACCTTTATGCTTCTGCCAGAAATTACAAACTAAGAGCCGACTAGAAAAAGAAAGCCAAGACAAAACTGGTAGACGCGTTTAGAAACAAAAAATATTCCATCCAACCAAGAGATGTATAAAGAGGAAAGAAGGTAAGCCCTACAGTTCAGTTCACTTTTTTGAAAGAATAAGCATGTTCTTAAAACATGAAAGTCAAAAGAGAACACATGTATCTTGCACTGGAATTCCCAAGAGCAATATGGAATTAGTTTCATTCGGCACAACACACTGACAAAAGAAGTGGTGATAGCAAGATTCATGGCATTTCCCGAGATGATAATATATACTGATTTAAGGATGTGAATTCCTGGCAAGCTAAGGAAGAAACAGCACTGACACCAGCATTTAGGTGTTGAGCTATTCGGTTGACCTAATTGTTAAGGATAAAACTGTGTTGCAGAACCGTAAGTATTTAGTTCAATTGAAAGGGTGGTTGAGATAAAAAAAAACAAACCATGGTCCTCAATAATTCCACAGTTTCACCTCCACAAGCTTCTCACGACCTTGCTGTATTTTGTATTTTATCTAAGACCATTCTCATTTTTGCCACAGAAACTAGGAATTTCCAGTCACTGCTCACAAGCAGACTGTTTCTTTATACAATGGGGAGTAAAACTCTTTTCATATTTGCTTGTTAATTTTATTTTCTTAGATGATGGACAGATTTCCATCTTAGGTCTGTAAAACAAAATTTAAGTGTGGGTATACTGACTTGCAAGCTAAAGATGATGAGCAGGGAGCCAGACTCAGCTTTCACAGCAGCGACCTTCTGGTTAACAGCATACATCAACCAAACTTCACCAGTACTCTCTATATCCAAACTGCAAGGGTTTCATACAAAAAGAAGTTTTCCAGGATAAAGCAATGAAACTTGACATAAGACCGAGGTCTCTACGATCATGATTAATTTCATTCTTGTAGAATCCCCAAGTAAAAACTGCAAACATACTTAGAAAGGCATTTTTATTGCAGCTGAGACAGAGGTGCTGAAGTGACAATTCTCAGCATATCTCCTTAAAAAAAGAATAACAAGAGAGGAGTAATCACCACCATTAATTCCAGAATGGAAATGTACACAGAAGCACCTTTTATGAAGGGGTTGCTAAGATGCCAACCTTAACTAGAACACACCTCCTGTAAAGCTGTTCAGGTACCCATCATGGTAACATCCTTATGATATGCAGAGGCACCCTTTCAAAACCTGTTTTCTCAGAACTTACTGTATTAAAAGGACATGATCAGTACAGGGGTTGAAACTTCTACTTTAAATGGACACTGGATTAAGTTTTCATGCTTAATCCTGTTGAGACACTCAGCAGATAAAATTCAGGCTGAGTAAATCATAATGAAAAAAAGCAATTTTAGCAATTTTAGATTTTGCCTCTGTCTGATTACAGTGTCTGTGAAGGGATTATTTTCTGATGTTTGTTCATCAGTTGCAAGTGCCTGACAGACATTTTAGCAATTAATTACTTGTTTGCCTCTTCTTATGAGCAACTTATTGCAAGCATTAAAAATTCCGGCAGTTTTCATCTCTCAAACAGATCATGTGACAAACTTTTGGCATATAACCAGATAAAGCTGAACTCCCAGAATCAGTTTTCTGATTCAAGTATTCACAAATATGATTTCAAAATCTGCTTCCCATGAATATTAAAACTGAATATTCATTGTTTCTGTAGACAGTCTTCCCAATTAACATATTCGCTAGAATATTTATGGAAAGCATACAAAAAAAGAGTGTGAACAGCATCAAAGTGAATCCATTTAAATACTAAGATGAATATTTGCAGCCTTCCTTCATTTCACTTTATTGTATTTTATGAGGTGTTTGCCCAACTCTGGCTTCAATCATGTCTCTACAGATTACTTAAGACTAAAATGTACTGTCAGAGAATGATAGTCACCCAAGACTGGCATGTAAAGAGGACAATGAAGGAAAGCAAGTCCAAGGAAAGAAGGCAGGCTCTGATTTTAAAACCTTAAGAAAAAACAGAGCCAACTTCCTGCTCTCTCACAGATTCCCCACGTAATCTCCCACAACTTCTCAATTTTTCATCTCACAGTTACATTATGGACTCTACCTTTCCTGTTCTACACAGGAACTGTACACAGACACTTTAGGGCTTTCAACCTCAAGTGGATCCACCACACAGAAATTAGTAACTAAATTGAATTTTCATCCTATCAAAACTGAGGTGACTGTGAATCTGCAGAGGCCACACAGCTACAGTGGACATATTTATGAGAAATCAGTAATCTAGCGAGCATGTGTCAAATCACAGTTCCAAGTCTTCATTTTACAGTACCTTCATGGTAAAGAGGATAAGAAACTGTTGCATACAGCTTGGAAAATGATGCTATTTCTGGAGCTACTGTTAGTTAGTAAAATTGTTATTTTCTTTCTTATTTATTTCCCTCTTCCCTGTTTTAAATGAGCTCCACCCCTCCTACTCTATTTCCTTCCCTTTTGAATGCAATTTAAGAATGTTGGACCAATTAGGTTTTTCATTCAAAGTAACTGATAACTGAAATTATACTGTCCTGATGCATTATTAAAAACAACAACATTAACTAGGTACTTTCAAAGGCATTATAATATTCAAAATCCTCTTTAATATTCTAGTTCATAACCTTAATAGACATTTATACATGATTAATGACACTTTGAGTAGCTGTTGCTGTCATAGCTTGGGTAATGCCACCTCCAATGAATACTCAAAAGAAGTGTTTTACTGGCAGTGTCTGAGTGACAACTGTGAAATAGCAGGCAGCAACGTACTTTCTGACACGAGAAACAAAATCCCAAATGAAACAAAATTCTGTTCTAAATAATTGCAAACTATTTATAAAACAGAACATGGGAATTGACTACCTTAGGGCATATTTTATATTACAGATTCACTAACAAAGAGCTTATAAATAATTTCTAAATGTGATCCCACTGCTATGCTATGGCAAATGAATAACTTAAATTCTTAGATATAAATACATGGATAAGTAATGTAAATCCTAATTACATCAGGAACACGTAATTTTCAGACACTGCAGATAGCAGTCCTGAGGAGAGATACTTGATTCTAGAGCCTTGAAACATACATACAAACAAAAAACCTGCAGAAGAGTACAAAAAAAGAGGACAACTTTTTTCATTATGACAACTCAGCTAGCTTAACTTTTAGCTTAGTGAAAAAAAGACTGAGGGGTGATTTGGCTACTATATGTAAGTACCTTCAAATGGAAGCATATCCAGGCCTAAGAGATGAATCATTAGCATGGATTCACTATGGCTAAATCATGCTTGACTGACCTGACTGCCTTCTGTGCTGAAATTATTAGATCTGTGAGTATAAGATTACCATTAGATGTGGTCTCCCTTGAATTTAGCACAGCTTCCAATACAGTCTCCCACAGCATTCTTGTAAACAAGTTGGGATTTTACAGTCTTCATGGCCAGAATATTAGATGGGTGAAAAACCACCTGGAATGTTGGGTTCAAAGGGTGATGGTTACTCGTTCATGCTAGAAGTCAGTTACATGTGGAGTTCCTCAGCATCTATGCTGTGACCAGTCCTTTTCAATATTTTTACCAATGACTTGGAGAAATCAGAATTCACCTATATCAAGACTGCAAATGACACCAAGCTTAGGGGTTGCAGTCAACAAACTCACAGGCAAGAGTGCCACCCAGGGAGACCTGGACGGGGTGGAGGATTGAACAATGCAAAGCCCTGTACCCAGGAAGGACTAATCCTCCCATTAATGGCACAGGATATGGACTAGTCCTGCTGTAGTCCTGGTGGACAGAACATTAAACATGAACCAGGAGCGTGCCTGGACAGTGCTGAAGGCCAATGGCATCCTGGGCTGTATGAACAGGAACACAGCGAACAGACTGAGGGAAGTGATCACTTCCCTTTACTTAGTACTTACTACATCAGATCTGGAACATTATGTCCAGGTTGGGGTCCCAAATATGAAACTGATATTGATGAAGTTCAGCATAGAGCTATCAAGTTGTATGGGGGCTGAAGTGCTCACCCTGGGCTTGTTCAGCCTGGAGAAGTGAATGCTCTGCGGAAGTTATCGGTAGCCTTCCAGTACCTACAAGCAAGCTGCAAGAAGACAGTCAGGCTCTTCACAGTGTTACATGGTAAAGGGATGAGTAACATCAGACATAAACTGAAGAAAGGGAGGCTCAAACTAGATACAAGCCGAGACTCTTCTACCTGACGACAGTCAAGCTGCGGCACAAGTTGCCCAGGTAGGTCATGTAGTCTCTGTCCTTGGAGGTTTTCAAGACACGACTCGATAAAGGTCTAAGAAATCTTACCTTATCCAAAAGTCCACCCTGTCTGAGCAGGAGTTTAACCAGAGAATTCCTGAGGTCTCTTCCACCCTGAATAACTAAGTCAGTCTATGAAAATCCAGGTACTGACAATTTCTTTAACTTAGTGGAGAAATGTATAACAAGAACCACTTACTTGGATCTAAAACCAGAGGAGTTGAAAAGAAAACTTCTAGCACTGCCTATGATTAATCAAAGAAACCAGTGCCAGAAGACAGAGAGGACTCTCTACGCCTGTTGGTTTCAGATCAAGACACAAAGCTGTTGTGGGACTTCTTTCACTCAAGTATAAACAGAGAGTTTAAAACATAAGTAAACTGTGTGAACCACAGTGGAGGACAAAACAAATTGATAAAATAATGAAATGGCTTTAACTCTCTGCCAATAATACCTAAAAGTTAAGGAAAATGCTAGCTACTATCCAGTTAAATAAATATTTTAACTGACCTTAGTTTTTAAGCAACAAAGATTAAATCACAGCCCATCCAAAAATTAAAAAAGAGGGAAACAGATACAGAAAAATAACAGAAAGAGTTACTAACTTTATAGAAATTCCAGTTCTTTTCCAGTGCAAGGATTCTTAACAGGTAATGGGCTTTGTTCTCTGGTTTGCATTTAAGATTAATTCACAGTGAGAGCTTTAAGTCACTTCAAATCCACACAGCAGCAATTTCAAGATTTGTACTGAGCTCTCTGTAAAAACAAAGGATTCTGCACACTCAGGAATTTAAAGCAGCATGCCATTATCAATTGTGGACACAATTAAAATAGTCATTACGACAAGGCAGCATAATATTCTTCTAAAAGCTAAAAGTTGAGGCCTGCATTTGCTCAGTTTTTAAAAATCAAACAAAATCAGTACTGTTCAGCCTGCCAGATCATTAGTTTTCAAGTATGCAGCCAGCACCCCTTATATTTCCAGTTTAACGTGAATCCCATAAGTGTTTCATTCTAAAATGAGCTCATAGAGGTAAAGCCCAGTAAGGCAGAAATTTAAGTAATGAAATAAATTTGTGTAAGCAATTACTTGCACCTGGCATGTAACTAATTAAAAATTGTATGTAATACACACCGAAAATCTTTACATATTCTTACCTGTAATTTAACTTGGAACCCAATTTTGTTTTGAAAGAAAGCACAAAGTCATCAGCCAAGGTAATATGAAAGAAGCTTGACATGTTAAACAACACCTTTTTAAAATTATCAGACTGTAAACTAGTGTTTAAACGGTTTTTAAAAGGCTGAAACACCTTTCCTTGTACTAAGGTAACTATAAAGGCTGAACAGCTTTTTTCACTCTTGCCAAAATAACACACCTATTGTCAAACATGAAATGCACCATCTCGAAAAAAAAGAAAAAAGAAAAAAAAAGGTACGAAGTAACAAAAAATGGGAGATCCAGCATCTTCTAACTTCACCTAACTGTAGCATCACTGTTGAACTCCTTGAAGGCCAGAAAACAAGTTCATCAGACAGAGAATTTAAGAGGCAAAGTAGTGGTTATTCCAAGTCTGATTATAAGAAATGCTACTTATATAGATTCAAGTCAGTGAGCCTATAAATTTTATGATCTCCACCTGAAAAAAGGATGACAAAGTATTCCAGCTATAGTAACCCACCGCCATCCGGTGGGATACTGATTCAAACTGAATTTATATGAAGAGAGTACATACAGGTATCCATTGATTTTCCGTGTTAGGCCTTCTAGCACAATCTGCATAAAGGCAGAGGCCCAAACTAACAATCTTGACGCAAGGGCAAGAAAAGAACCTCACATGTTCGCAGGTTTTGGCCCAGTAGGCATTCATATAACTAAACCAGGAGTCCATAAAACATTTCATAGAATTCTTTGTTGCTACATTTATACCTCATAGAGCAGCATCCCATCACTGTCTGACGTTCCACAAACTAGGTACCACTATGTGTTCCCTGCTTGCTGGACCACAGGACAAGAGAAAGCCTGCAGCTGAGCGACCAGGACCTAGCAGAGCCCACTGTGCAAAGAAGCACGCCAGACACACGTTCCTCTGACTCGTACTGCAGGCCCGCCATACTCATGTAGCTAGATACATTTCCTGCTTTGTGTCCCAGAATCAGCCTCAGTGGCCCATGTCAACCAGACATAAAAGGTCTACCACACAGGTCAGGTCCATAAAAACAGGAGCTGTGCAAAGAGTGCCCAGAATACATATGAATGCCATTTCAGATACTTTTAAATAATATTAAGGGCAGATCTGAAATACGACATTAATTTCAACTAAAAGTAAAATCTTACAGGGCATAGGACAGATCAACTTTTAAAAACAGAAAACACAGAGAAGAAACAATGTGGGGTTTTTTGCTGCACTTCTTAAAAGTTCAGAGATAAGAGGAAAACCAAATAACGGGGGCCAGCAATTACCTCCTCCTCACAGCGAGAACACAGTAAGGAAAGTCCTCTGTTGAAATCTGCATCTTAGGAACTATTTGCAAGCCAAACCAGATTTATTTAAATAAAATCAGTGAGGACTGATCTGCATTTGTCTGCCCTAATACAAATCATTCAACACCCCACCTCCAGACAGTATTCCCCTCCTACCTTCAAAACTCCCAGCAAACAGATAAATCCACGTAATGGCTGGGACAAAAAGGATGGTCAGAGAGGCAGCCAGGAATTTCCGTCGCCCTCTGCAGATTCCCAGCATTCTCTCAAGAGTGCAGATTGATTCCCAACCCAGTGCTGTTCCTATGTCGGAAGCAAATAGTCCACAGCTTCCCACATATTACTCCCTGAAAAGGAAAGAAAAAAAATACTTTAACAGCTTATCTCTCTACAGGAAGTTAGACTATGCCGGTGTTCCTAAAGAGTTAAAAGAATAAAGCTAAAAATAGGGTTACTGCAATTGCAAAGCAGTAACCATTTCAAAATTATCCACGACTACTTAATAATTAAGTGAGTTTTAGAAGTCAGACGAAGACAGCAAGCCAATAAAACACATCACACCAGCTAAATACACATTAAGCTAATATTACAAAGAGACATCACCTTTATTTGTTTTTTTGCTACTCTTTTACTCTACAGAAACTCTGGGTTCTTTGACACCTATGTGTGCTGGTGCACACATCGAGTAGTTAAAAGAAAGCCATGCATATTTCTTCACCTGCTCCCAAAGAGCAAAAGTCACACCAGTGAACCAATGAGCTGGCTGCAGGTGGTCATCAGCTCAAGAGAAGGCACTGAAAAACGAAAGGTAAAGTTTTGGGGCAGAGGGGTGTTATTAAAATGACCCACTTTGCTAATCAAAAAGAAATGCTGATGAACTGCTGTAGAAAAGAGGAGGAGAAGAAGGGCAAAATGGGCAGGGAAGATTCCTTAGTTACAGAAGGGGATATCAGGGGCTTTAGGCTGTATGCTATAAGAAGAGAAGGGGATTCTGAAGAGTGCCACTGTTTTTGTGATGAACAAAAAATTCCAATCTTAATTTGTTTAAAATAATTGTTCTGCATTTCAGAGAGGCCAAGATGGCAAAATAATCTGATGATTTTTATTCACAAGAAAACAAATATGCCCACACCAGTGAAGGCATGCAGGGCATAAAAATAATGTGTCACATAGTTCGCCTTTTTTTTTTTTTTTAAGGGAGAAAAGGCTACTGTTAGGCTAGAGAAGTTAGAAAAGGAAAAGGAGGTATTAAATCCATGCAAAATTAGTTCAGGTGATGAGTGAAAACACGTTTTCTGATTTAAAAAAAAAGGACTGGTCTAAAAGAGCAATAGGGGAAGAAGCACAGACCCTGGCAGTACCAGGTGTTTAATAACAGTGCCCTTTGGCTTATGCATAAACTAGCACTAGAACTGAAATAAGCAATTAAAGCTTTCTACACTGACATATTGACAGTGGCTATTGTGTCTTGAACGCATGTCCGAGCTCTGCAACTCCACCTATACTGCAGTGAAAGTCAATTCTGAATCAAATTACAGCAAAAATGGGAATTATAGACAAGAGAAATGGGTTCAGACAAAGAACTTGGCTGCTGGAGATACCTGGCTCCAGTTATCGGGCAAACTTACAGCTGTTCCTTGAACGCTCAATAGAGCCCACTTTACTACACCACAGTTTAAGAGCCATGATAGTACTCTGACCTTGGAACTGATAAAATGGACTGTAATTTGTCCAGAGCCAGCACAAAAAGCATTCCATTGTGTCAGCTTTTCAATGCAATGAATGCCTCACCACAGAGATTTTGCACGAAATATGTGGACAGACTTCATATTAACAACTGTGGTATTAGAGTCACTGTGTTAAGAGACACACATTTGGTAGATAAATTGTGGAGTACTCTTATCTTTATTCACTGTATTTTGGATAATGATTACATTTCGTTTCTTCTCCTTACATCACACAGCTTGTACAACTACTCTGAAGAGAGTCCTTTATGTGTCTACTTGAAAAACACAGATAATTTTCCTGGCTTCTGTGTTTTACACTTGCTATAGTGTGTATATTGTAAAGAGCACAGAATCACTTACTTTAAGCAGGACTTTTTTTTTTTAACAATATGGTTGTGCATGGAAAAATAAATCTTTGCAAAAATAAACTCAAAGCAGGGTCATTCTCAAACAGCCACACCTTGTAATGCAACATGTGCTGGCTACATACTGCTCCGGTCAGTGATACTTGTAAAACGCACAGGTAGTAAAGTATGGGTTGATACTACACATTTCAGAAATCACACTGTTACAAGTACACTAATACAAGTTTTTGGGATAATGACACCCAAAAACCGGAACTTGGCATTACTGTGCTGGTAGTGGATTAATCTATCCTAGGATTGCATATTTAAGAAATAATTCAGTTTCTCCCATATATTATTTTAAATATCCATGCAACTTAAGTTTCTGAATGGGTTGACACAGAGGACAAAATCCAACTTTCCTGCCCCATATATGTAAAAGTACCCTAACAAATTAAGAAAGTATAAGGAGCAATATTGAACTCCCACTTCAGCTACAAAGGAAAGCTAGGAATGTGGCAAATTCAGTTTTCTATAAATTGTTGTCATTCAGACAAAACAGCCAAATCATTCTGCACATTCATGCACATCTTTATCTAACTAGGAAGACATTTGGGAAAATCTTAGACAGGCAAGTCAGCTTGTGATGGATCACCTTAGGAAATGTTGAGATAATTTCTTCTAAAAGAGAAAAGCGACATCAACTATTTTAGAAGAAGTATCTGCCATCTCCCCACCTCCCTAAAGTTGTGAATAGCTTCCCTTGAGTCTTAAATATTCATTTTCAGTGTATAAAATCACCACATCTGCTGAGCATTTTTTTCCAAACTAGACAATGCATCATGTGCAAACTACACAAGCAATTGTACAGAAAGGTCCATGAATGGTAATGAAGATGCTGAGCTTGAAGAAAAGGCTTTAGACTCAATCATGTATTCACTATTGGATTTACTTGTAAATAATTTTACCTAACAAACATACAATTGTCAAATAAATTGAAATAAGATATTGCAGTTCTTTCACTTGGTTTTCCTTTCAGTTTGACAGGTGCCAGACTGATATCCATCATGAAAGGGAAGTGACTGACAACACTGGCTGGAACAAGGCTGAGCACAGAACAGGGTAGCACCGCGCACATTAGTGCCATATGAGCTTGCCATTGCACCCCCGACTTCTCTTAGAGCATCTACTGCTCCTCAAGCCATAGTCCTACTGAACGATACTGTCACCTCCCATAAAACTCTTAGAAAGCAGTTTCAGGGTACAGGCTAAACATGAAGCTACTTCACATGAGACATTGCTAGTTATATTCACCTTTTCAGAAATAACAAATACTGTAAGATAGTTCACAGTATTAACACAAAAACATGCAGTGTTCCCCCTGATAGCTTTCAGTCTTAACAGCTTCACTCCTAAACTCAGAAATACGAAGCATGAAATATGTTGGAAGAAGAAAAAAAAAAGGTTGAGGAAGTAACTGGCCAATTTAAGCAGAGGATCTAGGCGTGATACTCCAGTCAAAAACAGCCAGTGGCTGTCTCCTCTTCATCTGCTGCTCAGTATTTTCGTTTTCGGATACACCTCACTGAGCCACAATGAACATCTGCAACTTTAGCCATCTTTATTGGCTTCATCTCAAAGAAGGGAGATTAAAATCAGCCCCAGAGTGAAAGGAAAAGTTTGAAAGTTTCTGGTAAGGGTCTCGCAGTTTGAAACACGGCCTCAGCTTCACTCCTCCAGACACAATCAGATTTTCTGCCCGTGCCACAGACACAGAGAAAGTGTGTGCATTTCAGAAAACATTTCTGCCTTGGTCTTCAATTTTTAATGTACTGAATGTGCTCCAAAAGCATCACATAATTATATTTTAGAAATCTGATTAAATAAGTAATATTCACAAAAGTTAGCTGTCTTGCTGTCAGTAAGTCAGATGCTCCATACTTCTACAATAGATTCAGTTCAAGATTTATAAAACCTGCTGCACAGGTACATATGCGTGCAACCGACATTAATACAGCAACCTCAGGGCAGCTTATCCTTGATTACTATTAATGGTACTATAAAAGGCTACTGGTTTGGACCACACCTCTGTGAGGGGTCACAGTGAAAATTAAAATAAATTGGGTTCCTCATTACAAAGACTTACTCATGACCTTCTTACCACATAGCAATAGCAAAGAGAATCACTTTTGTTACCTTCACATATGGTTAAATGCTTCCATTAACTACACTACCTTATCAGAGTGGTTGCTTTGTTTTAAATCAAGGATTATTTCCTCAGCTAAGTGTGAAGGAGCTCTCACCCAGTATGAGCAGCACATATATATTTAAGCATATAGCACAATACTAATCATGTCATATTCAGTTTATAGTAATTTATTTTTTTAATTATGGCATAACAGTTCGACTGTGCCGGACATTCAGCA